>NW_027397215.1:0-133537 GCF_003265705.2 Callorhinus ursinus | reverse complement strand
AACCAGACGCTGCTTGCAGGGGAGGAGGGTGGGAGCAGGGAGACTAGTAAGAACCCCAGAATATTCTAGGCACAAGATGATGGTTTGCATCAGGGTGGCAGCAGCAGATGTGAGGAGGAGTATCCAAGTGTCCAACATCCAAAGCAGGAAAGAAGGGACAGGGGGAGAGAGGAAACTCTTCTCATGAGCTATGTCTTTTCAGGGAGAAAAGATTTTCCCAGAATATGGCAGAGCAGAGCCCTTGCACCTCATTGGTAGAAGTGGATCAATGTCCACCAATCACAAGCAAAGGGAAAGAATCCCATAGTTGGCCTAGAACCTTCATTATTCACCCCTGGGGTGGCCTCAGGAATATGGCGGAAAACTGGAGAGTTGTCCAGCAGGAGGCAGGGCTGTGGGGAGGCTGTGGGGAGGTGACTATGTTGGTGAGAAGCTCGCCCCAGCGTGCGGCGGCAGGTGCACAAGTTGCTGTCGCTGGTTTGACTGTCCGTAAAAGGGGGCTAATGCCGCAGAGAACTGTTGGAACGTTCAAATGAGAGGATGCAGGTAGAGAGCTTAGAACAGGGCCTGGCACAGATGAAGACCTCGATCAGTGTCAGCTAGTATTATTCTGGTTCCTACAGGGGCCCAGATCCCCCTCTTCCCCGGTCCAATAGAATCACAGAATTGTAATCCCAGTATTCCTGTAGAATTTCTCTACCCCTGGCCCCCTGGCCCGGCGCCTGAAATCCCCGTGTCACACATCTACCAGGAGGACGACAAATGCCCTGTTTTGGAATTCATTCGAGGGACAGCTATGGAGAACAGAGAAAAATAAAAGTCTATGTCACCATAGCTCTAGAAAATTCAAACAATATAGCACTTGCCATGCCTGCACACAGCAGAGAGGACATTCTTGCTCCATTAGTGTGAATATCGTGGTGGACACGGCACTGCCGTGAAGACCTGGTGCCCCGCCCCCATTCCTCCCTTCCTCCTGACCAAGGCAGGAGTGTCCACCCAGAGACCACGCTCCTCTACCTGCCTTGGGCGGAGCTGACCCCGGGTGTTGACAGAATACCTATGCCTAGGTATTCTGAGAATTTGCATCGTTCCCCTAGCCATCATGATTGGTTCACAGGTGGGCACATGAGTCAGGGCTATCCAATCAGATTCAACGAGAGGCAATTCCAATCTTCTCACGGGAGGAGTTCGAAACAAGCCTCTCTCCTTCCTGCTGGGTTTCAAGATGGAATTGACAATGGGTTGGGAACTGTTGGTGTTCATCTTGCCACCGCGTGGAACCTGAGACTGCAGCCAACACAAAGGTAATCAGAACAGGATGATGAAAGAGCCTCAGTCCTAATACCATTGTTTGGGGTTCTAGATCCAACTGGAGGAAGACAATTGCTATCATTTCTGTTTAGCTGCAGCCACTGGGGATGGCTTCTTCTGTAGCCTGTCACTCTGTCCAGTCCTGTCGCATTCTCTGCCTCCTGTCTCCAGGGAGCGACAGCCTCACAGAAGAGATGGCTGGAGCGCTGGTTCAGAGCACAGACCAGGAAGAAACCAGACTGTCTGGCTGTGTCAACATCGACAAGATATTCATCTGCTCTGTGCCTCAGCTTCCTCGTCTAAAGAAACAGGGATACTAGTACTTTGTAGGGTTTTTGTGAAGGAAGGAGTTAACACATCTAAAGCACTTAGCGCAGGGCCGGGCCCATAAGTGTCACGTGCTTTGAAAGAATGCTTAGCCATCAGAAGCAGAAGTCTCCCCAGAGTGGGTCTCAGTCCTCATACAAGTGGGAAAGCAGACTGGGAGCCGGATGGTGAAAGGAGCTGGTGTGCTGGTTCTGGGCTCCTGCAGGAGAAACCTTCTCCATGGCACCTCATGCTGCAGGCAGGGTACAGGGGAGCAAACTTATGGGGTGACTCTCACACAGAATATGAATGCACCGCTTGGCTCCTCCCACGGGAATTCAAAGCACAAAGGCAGGAGTCAGGTGTGACATGGACATAATAATATGTAAGAGTATCACATTATTGGAGGTTTAACTGAATGGTACATGCAAAGCCTGGCACTCTGTGATCATTCTGTGGGTATTGGTTGTGATGATGATGATCATGATGATCATGATCATGACTCCCTTGTTAAAATATTGTCTTGGGTGAGCTTATTCTTTTTTTTAATTTTTTTATTGTTATGTTCATCACCATACATTACATCATTAGTCTTTGATGTAGTGTTCCATGATTCATTGTTTGCATATAACACCCAGTGCTCCATGCAGAACGTGCCCTCTTTAATACCCATCACCGGGCTAACCCATCCTCCCACCCCCCCTCCCCTCTAGAACCCTCAGTTTGTTTCTCAGAGTCCATCGTCTCTCATGGTTCGTTTGGGTGAGCTTATTCTTAACAAATGAATTCTAAGTGAATGGGTCAGTTCTCTCACCCTTTAAATGGTCACGGAGGACATGCTGTGTGCCACGCAAGTGGTTCGAGGTGCAGGGGATCCAACAGTGAGCTGCACTGACCAGACTTGCCCCCCGCCCCGGTTCTGACATTCAGACCCAGCAGGTCAAGCAGCGAGAAGTGCTCTGAAGATGATGGGGTAAGGTGATGTGGTCACGTGGCTTTGCCCAGGAGGGTGCTTGAGGAAGGGCTCCCAGCAAGGTGGTGCAATGAACTGAATACTTCTCTTCCCCAAATTCATCTGTTGAAATCTATTCCCCCAGTGTGATGGTGTTAGGAGGTTGGGCCTTTGGGAGATAGATGCTTAGGTCGTGAGGGTGGGGCCCTCATGAACACAATTAGTGCCCTGATACAGAGAGCCCAGAGAGGTCCCTCACCCCCTCCAGCAGGTGAGGACACAAGGTAAAGAAGGCCTATGAACCAGAAGGTGGGCTGAAGCCTTGATCTTGGACTTCCTAGCCTCTAGAGCTGGAAGAAATAAATTTCTGTTGTTTATAAGCCATTCAGTCCAAGCAAGTTTGTTATAGCAGCCCAGATGGACTAAGACAGGTGGCATTTGAGCTGAGCCCCGAAGGGCAGAGGAAGCAGCAGGGGCAAAGGCCCTGAGGTGGGAGTGAGCTGGATCATGGCATCCTTGTGTGGTCGAGGCTGCTACAGCAGGTGGGAGCGGGAATAGCTGGAGGGTGGCTGCGAGCCCAGGGCTTGGGAGGTTGGGCAGCCGATGGGAGCAGGCTCTGGCTCCCAGGTAGTTTCCCATGACCTGCACCCCTTTCCCCAGCACTGTTGTTGGGACTGAATTCCAGGCAGTTATATGAGAAATCAGAGAATTGGCCATTGAAGCTGAGAAGCCATTAATATGGACACTGGTTAAGTGGCCTTCTGGGAGCCATGAGGCAGAAGGAGGGAGGGATGGGGGGCCCAGGGTCTGCAGCAAAACCGCGTCCATGAGGCCAGAAGGGGGAGGCCCGGGAGCCATAAATCTCTCAGGCCAGAGGGAAGAGCGCAGCTGGGGACGGTGCTGGTTCCTGGTTGGGACCAGATGGTGAGGAGCTGGAGGGCTCCAGGGTGGGCAGGGCAGGCAGCTATTCTGAGAATCCTTCCAGCCTGGAGCCATCTGCATAAAGTCTATCTTCCACCTCCAGAGAGGCCTTGGGGCTTCCGAAAGGAAGGGTATTTTTAGGGGAATTTAAAAGAAGCTGATGTGCGATGCCCCCAGGCCCAGAATTTGGAAATCTCGGTTTCTGGCCCAGATTGAATTGGATGTGGAGCATGAGATTGTCACTGTGAATGAGCTGGGCCCCTGTTTCCCACTGGAAAGACGAGCTCCTTGCTTTCCCCGGGCCCCAAGCATCCCATTTGGAAAATGGAAATAATGAGAATACTTAATTTGTGAGCATCCATTCGATGAATTCGTTCTCGAAACACTTATTGAGTGCTTACTGCAGGTCAGTCCTTGCTCCAGGCACTAAGAACGAGAGTTGACCACATGCTGTGCAAGACCTGGGCTGAGTTTTCCAGCACTCACTCCTGGAACCCTCCCAGAGCCCCAGGCAGTAAGTACTGTGCTCTCTGGGGGGCACAGGGGTGAGGAACCCGCCCCAGGCTCTGAAAAGCAGGGGCAGAGCCGGGGACTTGAAGCCCAGCAGCCTGGCTGCAGAGACCACACTACCCATCCTCACACGTGGCTGTACCCCTAGTCTAGGTGCGGGACCAGCAGTTGTTATGACCCCTGCTTGGAGACACAGAGGCCCCCCAAAGTCAGCAGCTTGCTGGCTGCTGCACTGTGGCCAATCCCTGGGCGTTCTTATTCTGTGGGAATCTGGGGGTGTCCGGGTCACTTTCCTGAAGCTGCTCCAAGGTACCTGCTTCTGGGGCAGGATTTTCCCCGGGCTCACCTGCCTCTGCTCCTGTGGGAGTCCCGGCTGATGACAGTGCCGGGTTTGCTGGATGTCCTTCCTTGCTCCGATGCTAAAGCATCTGCTCTACTCACGAAGCCCGCTTTGGGGGAAGAGTCTGACCAACTCATTCACATGACCGTAAGAGTATACTGTGGGGCCATCCCTCCCTCCATCTGTCCATCCACCCAGAAATCCATATAATCATACATACATCCTTCTGTCTATTTTAGTCTATCCATCCTTCCATCCACCTGTCCATCCATCCATCCATCCATCCGTCTGTTTGCCCATCTGTCTATCCACCCATCCATCCACCTGTCCAGGGCTTGGAGTGTTCTGCAAACAGCAAGGCAGCCGGTGTGAGCCAGTGAGACAGGGGTGAGAGGTGAAATTGGAGAGGTGCCCACAAATAGATCAATGGCCCCAGAAAAATCTCTTTAAAAATTAAAGATTGATGAGACTCCAAAGCTTCACACGTTCTGGCTCAGACCAAAACTCTCGCAGCATCTCAACAGACCCAGCCTGGGCACTCGTGGGGCTATGGCAGAGGCTGGAGTGGCCCGTTGGAGGGCAGTGGACTGAGGGGTGGGGGCGGGGAGGGAAAGGAGCCTGCGGCCTGGCCAGCAGAGTGAGGGATCCTCCCAAGGGAGTGTCCTGCTCTCTCCTTCCCAGCTGCACATGTCCCCCTGAGGAAGAGCTGACCTTGGTGCCGGGGCCCCTCCTGACTCAAGAGGCACCCAGAGATGGGTGTCTCCTCCTGCCCCCACTCCTGCCTGCCTACCAGCTGCGTGAGATTTAGCAAGTCATGTAACCCTTTATCACCCGACGTTTTAGTTTCCCCATCTCTAAAACGAAGATAATAATCCCTCCCTCCTTGGGTTACGGGGGTATTACTTAGATGCCATCCTTAAGTAAGTGCCTGACACCTAGTGAGCCCTTAAGATCCTATTGATTGATTATTTTATTGATAAAAATAATCTAATCTCTCCTGTGCAGAAAGCTTTATATAATTAGCACGACTTTGCAGAAGCCATTCTGGAATGGCAGAATGAGTGCCTCCAAAACTCCACTCCACAAAAGCAGAACACTGAAAACTGTCAAAACCAACCTATCTGAACTCTGGAGAGTAACTGAATGCCGACTCTCAGGAAGAACTGTGAGCTTTGTGCAATTTTACCTCATCCTACCCCCATCTCCCCTCTCCCCAGCTCTGTGGGAGCCTTGAAAACCAACAGCCTCACAGCCAGGGCAGCTGTGAAAATCGGCAGCCCAGCAGCCACTGAAGGGAGACAAGAAGAGACAAGTCTCCAAAGAAGTCGTCCAAGTGACCGATAAGCCCATGAGAAGATGTTCACCATCATTTGTTGCTGGGGAAATACAAATCCAAACCACAGTGAGATATGACTTCACACCCAGGAGGATGGCTGTCTTCAAAAAGAGACAATAGCAAGTCCTGGTGAGGAGGTGGAGAAATGGAATCCTCAGACATTCCTAGTGGGAACGTAAAGCGGCGTGGCCACTTTGGAAAATAGTCTTGCGGTTCCTCAAAAAATTCAACACAGCGTTGCCAGGATCCAGCAATTCCACGCCTAGGTGCATCCCCGAGAGACCTGGGAGCCTAGGTGCACAGATGCTCACAGCAACATTATTCATAGCAGCCCAGAGTGGAAGCAACCCGAAAGCCCATCAGCTGATGAGTGGATAAGTAATAAAATGTAGTCCCCACAGGCGATGGGATACTACTGGGCAATGACAAGGAATAGAGGGGGCTGACACGCTACAGCATGGATGCACCTTGCCAACAGGACACTAAGTGAATGAAGCCAGATGCAAAAGACCACATGTGGTATGATTCCATTTGTCTGCCATGCCCAGAAGAGGCAAGACCATATAGACAGAAAGTAGACTAGCGGTTGCCTAAGGCTGGGGTGGGGGTGGGGAGTGACTGGTAAGGGGTATGGGGTTTCTTCGGGGGTGATGAAGATGTTCTGAAATAGATTGTGGGGATGGTTGCCCAGTTCCGTGAACAAGGAGGAACCCCTCAATTGTCTACCTTAAAAGAGTGAGCATGACGGTATGAAAATTATATCTCAACAAAGCCGTTATTTAAAAAAATTTCTACTAACATGCAGTCCATGCACCACCATTTTGCACCCGGACGATCCCAGGGACCTTCTCAGATCCTCTCCTCTGCCGCCCTGCCCTCTTCAACCCAAGCTCTCCTTAGTGAACAGTGTGGGTTTTTGGTGTCAGAAATGTGATCTTGTCTCTCCCCTGCTCAAACCCTCTCCATCTCTCATTTTTTCACGCCGACCCTTCTGTCACTGTGATTCTAGGACTTAGCATATGCTGTTCCATGTATAATGAGCCTTCCCTTACCCTGTCCCTGGCTAAGTCCTGCCCACTCTTCGGGACTCAGCCAAAGGTCGCCTCCGCGGGGAGGTCATCCAGAAGCCCCCTGCATGGCCAGTCTGGCCACGGCTCACGAGGGTTTCCTTGTGAAACATCTATCTCACTTGTCCTGAACTTGTTTCCCCACCAGCCCCACACCCCGTGGTCAGAGGGAGGTCTGACTTGTCCACAACTGTCCCCTCCATGTCTCTGTCAGTGTCCGGCACAGAACAGGTACCCCATCAGCATCTCTGAGTATATAGCATCGCAGCTTCAGTGTAATACAGGCTGAGCCCAGGAGCCAGTCCTGAGAGGCTCTGCTGCGTGACCTTGGGCAAGACACACTCGCTCACGTGTGAGCACGCACTGGACAGCCTCCCGGCGGGACCGGTGTGAAAGTCTAATGTAATTGGCTTAAGTCATCTCTGCCTGACAATACATGGTTTTGCAAGAGCTTCCCTTTATTCAAGGTTTAATGAAAAATAATCTAATCTCTCTGGTGCAGAAAGTTTTATATAATTAGCACCACTTTGCAGATGGGGAATGTGAGGCTCAGCAAGGTGCAAGGTCGTGTTTGAAGCCACACAACCACTGGAAAGAGGTAGAACCTTCACTTTACTTGTTCACTCATTCATCCACTCATTGACTCAATAAATATACACTTATGGTCCTGCACACGTGTTCTGGGCACTGGAGGACACCACGGGGAAAGGACAAAAGGGGACCTGAAGCTAGGTAATGACTTCAGATTATGGTGTGTGCTGAGAAAAATGACAGTGACTGAACTGGGGGAGGGGGAGGGGAATGGCTATTTTATTGGTGCTGGTCACTGACGGCCTCACTGAGGAGGTGACATTCCCCTGAGACCTGGGGGGGGGGGGGGGAGGGACACTGCAGGCAGAGGGAGCAGCCAGTACCCACCAGCCCCTGGGGCCAGATAAGGAGGAGACAAGAGTGAGGAAAACCGGGATGCTGGAGAGATGGGCTCCAAGTCCTTCAGACGCTTCCCCAAAAAGGTTCAAGATCAAAGGCAATCGATTTGAAAGACCTTGCAAACCCCAGACAGCGCAGGCCGTCGCTCCTGTGACTCCGGCCCTCTGTGCCTCAGTTTCCTCACCTGAAAGTAAAGCTTGTGCTAAGATGTACCTGCCAGCGTTGCTTTGAAGATTGAATGAGTTCGTATTGCCAAGTAATTAGAACAGCATCTGGCACATGGGTCAAGCCTGGTGGCAACTGCTGCTAGAAATCATGAGCAGAGCCCTGATCTTTGGACACAGACATAGTTTCATTATTAAAAAAAAAAAAAAAAAAGCCAAAGTCACTGATAAAGGAGAATATTGAGCTGCCTCGGGTGGCCCCTATGGCTGGGAGGGAGGTGAGGCTGGGTGAGGGGCACCTGGGTTATTTCTACTGCTCATTCCTGAGCCAATCACCGAGGCCATGGCCTACTGGGCGGGGCCGGCCCTGGGCAAGTCAGCGGGTGGAGTCATCCTCGTCAATCAGCGTGAATGATAGTGAAAGAGAGGCGGTCCGCCAAAAAAAACCCGGGCAGCTGGGACTGGAGGTGGGGAGGTGGGTGCTGGGCAGGAAACCCCTTACTAGCATGTTCTATTGCAACATTGGTCCTAGATCTGCGAGCAAAGGCTAGGGTACTCAGCCAGGAAGGGAGACCATTCGCTGGGCTCTGAAACCCACACTGGAATCTCTCAGGTGTTACAGTGTGGAAGGACACCCTTTTGTAGGGCCGCAGTCCTCAGGCCAGGATGGGAGGTTCGGAGTAAAGAAGAACTTTCTAACAGTTAACACTGTCCTTACTGAAACAGTCCGCCTTACAAAGAAGGGTGTTCTATTTCCTCCCAACGTTAAAATAGAGTTTTCAGGGATATTGCAGGCAGGGCTTGTCATCTTAGGGGAGGCTCCTGCAGTGTTTTCCAAACTTCTCTTGCAATTTTATCCTTCTGTTTATCCTTCTGCACCATCTGTTATGACTCTATGCTACTCTATGACCTCTTAAACATTTTTATTTGCATGCATTTATGTAGCTTACTCATATACATGTATTTTAAAAAACCATATAGTTTTCAGGGCCTAGGGGTAGAGGAGAATGGGCAATCACTGTTTAATGGATACAGAGTTTCAGGGTTAATTGAAGTGTGGTTGACACATGAGGTTACATTAGTTTCCAGTATACAACCTAGAGATTCCACCGGGCTATGCTGCCCTCACGGCTGCAGTAACTGCCATCTGTCACTGGACAATGTCATCACAATACCACCTACTATATTCCCTATGCTGTGCCTTCTGTCCCCAAGACATATTCCAAAGTCTTAGTTTTAAAAGATGAAAGAAAACGTTTTGGAGATGGATGGTGGTGATCATTGTACAACAACGTAATGCACTTAATGCTACGTATACCTTCAAAAGGTTCAAATGGCAAATTTAACACATACGTGTTTTAAACCACAATAAAACATCTTTTAACGCAAAAGAGAGAAGATAAGAAAGAGACATACACACATGTCACCATCATAAAATGGAACACCGGTATCATGTTCCCACACAGAATAAAATACTAAATATCAAAGCAATTAAAACAAAAATGGTTATGTTAAATTCTAGCCTAATACTGTGACCTACGGCGGGCTCTGAGCCTGAGGCTCTGATCTCTTATCCTTCAAATGAGTATTAGCAAGAGCTACAAAATTGATTAAAATATATTAACACTAAACTTTGACTTTCCCCTTGACAAAATCAATAAAAGCAAAGAAGAATGGAGCTGGAAAGAGCCTCTTCTTGGTGCGAAGCCATGTTATTCTAGGGCAGTGTCTACATAACCCCTGGAGTCATCTGGGGACCCCGAGCGGTTTTTGGATGTCTTCCCTCAATTTCCTAGGAGGAGCCCAGAAGAAATGCTGGTGTTGGGAAAACTGAGAAGGCAGGGAGGAAAGTCTTTTCCCCTCCCTTCCCTTTCCTCCTTAAACCAAATAGCTCAGTGCTGATGTTTCCATGGTGGACGTTTCCATAGACTTTGGGTTTTGTTCGACAAAAAAGAATTTGTTGCCTTAAAAAATATGTTTGCAAACTTGGTCTAGATCTGGGATGGTGCTTTCAACTTTGAGATTCCAGGATTCACACAGATCTGTACCTCTGAAACAAATAATGCAATATATGTTAAAAAAAAAAGAAGAAGAAGAAGAAGAAGAAGAAGAAGATAGCAGGAAGGGAAGAATGAAGGGGGGAAAATCGGAGGGGGAGATGAACCATGAGAGACGATGGACTCTGAAAAACAAACTGAGGGTTCTAGAGGGAAGGGGGTGGGGGGATGGATTAGCCTGGTGATGGGTATTAAAGAGGGCACATTCTGCATGGAGCACTGGGTGTTATGCACAAACAATGAATCATGGAACACTACATCAAAAACTAATGATGTAATGTATGGTGATTAACATAACAATAAAAAATTTAAAGAAAAAGATTCCAGGGTTCGTCTTAATTATGATCATTCTCAAACCAAACACACCCATTTCCTTTAAAAATGTTTGTTGTTGTTATGCCACGTTTTTTAGACCAGATTTCCCCTGCCCCCAAATCCACTTCCCTTTCTCCTTGTAATTAATTCTATTTCCTTTGCAGAGCCACCCCCTTCCCTACCCTCTTTGGCAGAGGCCAAGGCTGTGCCAATCAGAAAACTATATCCTGTGACTGCAGTGATTGGCTAAAATATGGTCATGTGACCCCATGAGCGTTGCTAAAAAGCCAATTCTCAGCTATCAACAGGAGTAACTAACTGCAAAAGTGCTCCCTTTCCCTTGCTGTTGCTGAGAAGTTACGGTGTTGAGCTGGAGGAGATGGTGACCAACTTACTTCAGGCGCACAAGGTCTGCCTAGAATGCAGCCAAGCCAGGTGGAGGAAAGACGGAGCGAGAGAACCACATGGTGAATCCCCTGAGTCCCTGGATCCAGCCATGCCTAAAGCAAAAATGGCCACCCTGCTTCAGACTAGTGACCCAATAAAATCCCTGGTTTAGGGAATCCAGCCTGAGTTGACATTTCCATCATGAGCAACCAAAGAATCCTGACTGGTACAAGACTTTCTTTCTCACAAAACCTCTCTTGAAGCTACTAGCTGATTACTACATGCTTTCATAAACAGTAAATACAAGACATCAGACTGGGAAAGAACTCAACTTGTGGGTCTTTAGCAGGTAGGTTTTTTTTTTCCCCCCGTCTGGAGTCCAGAGAAATAGACCAGAGACTGTCTTGACATTGGGCACTTACTCTTCTTTGTTACTTCAAAATTACCTAATGCAAAAGCCTCTGTGTCCTTCTCTGTAAGACACACAAAGTGTGGGTCCTCGGGGCTACCCATGGTCTGAGGCCCATTCCTAGCTCAGCCCTGCCCTTTTGCAAAACACTGGTCATTTTGTCTCTGAAGATGTGATTCCATTGCTCACACATCTGGCTGTTGCATCCAAAAACAATATTTTTACTTTTGGCTTAAGAGCACATCTCAACATAAACATCTGAGCTCCTGAATGTTGTTCTAACAGCTTGACAACTCTGTAGGTGTAGAGCTGGCTGCCAGCCAATCCAAATCTTTCTGCTTCTTTCTTTTACTATAAACAGGGCCTTTGAAGAACTGTGGATTCATTGAATGAACAAATGAACTTGTTTACATAAAACATGCAGGGGAAAATTTCCACTGTGCTTCAGCATATAATTTCAGTCTGTTTTCTGATGGGCCAGCCCATTATGGAGTTTGCTTTCCTAGACAAGGATGCTGTCCTCCATATGTTGGCCTAAGTGTTCATCCCAGCCAGTAAATTCAAGATTTGGTGAAGGGAGGAGGAGAGGAACACTATCTAGAGTCCTGCTCTGTTGGTTCACAAAGGATGGACTCTTGAGTTTGGAAGACCCCTGCCCAGGTATATGAGGTAAGAAATAGAAATGGGTTGAAATCACAGTGCAGGAGGTTTGATTGAAAGGAAGGCAGAGGCCTTCTGGGCAACTTTTCTGACCTCCCATCCCAAAGGTACACCCCAAATCCAGTGATTTACATTAATTTGTGGAAGATAAAATGAGCACGAAGGTCACTCAGGACAGGGATTGGGTGAGATGACTAATGACAGTTTTATGTTATTTAGGGAAAATAAAGGTTGCTTTTTATGGGCTCTTGCATGGAGGCCTATGAATCATCATGGTTAATGAAGAGGCCCTTTCCATCATTCTACTTGCTGACAACAAATCACTCAAGGGGAGGCCAAGAGTTTTCAGAAAATGGTTTGTGGGCAGATGTGAAATCCACAGGTGAAATGTGCCGATGGGGAAGGAACAGAGAAAGTTCCAGGGCCATGTGGGCATGGGATGGGTGGGGAGGGTGGCATGGAGAGGTGGGGGGCAGTTGGTGGCCATAGACATATGCCCTTGGAGAGGCACTGGGGCATCCCTGGGAGGGAAACCACCTCACACATCGGTGACCACTGAGCTTGATGTCGGAAACCCTCCTGCTCCTCTCCCCTATTGTTATGAATGATTACCTGTTAGCCCAGGCTGATAGTGAGCTGCTTTGGTCAGAGATGGGAATCAGTAAAGCCTACTTATAAAATAAATAAATATGCTCTCCTACGTGGGGGTAAGTGTTATCATCATTTCTTTTGAATGGTTCATATACTCATGCCTCTGGGATGGTACCTTCTGGGACAACAAAATGAAATCCCAGTTCGTTTTTTTTTTTTAACATGCCAGCAGTTCAGCTCAGAGCCCATGTATGTTCCTCCAGCAAGCCAGATGAGAACAGCAGTGATAATAATTCTAGGATAAGACAACGCTTGTGGGCCAAGCACTATTCCTGGCACTTTATGTGCTTTCTCTCCCGTTGTCATTACAAGAGCTATATGAGATTGGACCATCGTTAATCCTGTTTTGCAGATGAGGAAACTGAGGCACAAGCAAATGAAGCCCCTGGCCCAAGCTGATGCATCTAATGGAGACTAGAGCCAGGGTTTGAATGTTGGTGGATGTTAAGGTTCTAGGTGAGAATGAAAACAAAACAAAACAAAACAAGAGGGTGAGCTAGGAGTTCAAGTCTTTGTGGAATGAAGGAGGGTATGGGGGTGTTTCCAGAAGAGGGTATGGAGAGTGTTGGAGGGGTGGTGTAGGCATGAACAGGAGATTCAAGCAAGGCCTACTTTTGAAGTCAAAAGAAGGAAAGTGGCCCCTTAAGGACCAGGGAAACAAAGAGGGCACTGACCCTACCTCTTGGCCTGGGGATGCCTGAACGGAGGAAAACAAAGGACGAAAACCAAAAGCCTCCATTTGAGAGAGAAAGTCAGGTTTGCGTTAAGGCTGGTCTGTGACAGGAGGGTTGGGAGAGTCGTTTGAAGATAATGGGGAAGGAGGGGATGGTTGATTAAGCATCTGCTTCAAAGGCTTTAAGGAGGCAGAGAGGAGTAAGGTAGGAAGCGGGGGTGGGGGGGTTGATCAGAGACAAACATTAAGAGAGAAAGTGAAAAAAAACTTGTTGACAGGGAAAAAAGAACCAACATACAGATAAAAGGAATCCCCGAAGGGAGAACAGTGGCAAGTGAATACATACTAAAAACTATAATTCAAGAAAATTTTCCTAAAGCTAAAGAAAGAGGATTTGAATCTATTTCTTGAGAGACCGGCGTGCCTCCCAAGAAGAGTGAGCTGTAATCACCAACACCGAGTTCAAGTAGAATCACGGAACTTTAAAGAAAATGAAAACATAAATCTTTTGGACGTGTGATTGCCATGTGCAGAGGGGAGTGGGCAGACTTCGGGTTTGGCCGGAGCCACTAGCTTAAATTATTTCACTGGGACTTGGCCTCTTTGACTTTTTACCTTTCATCTTTGCTTCTATCCTGTGGCTTCAGGGCAGGCAAATTTTCTCCATTTGGTATCTCCCAGAATTTCTCAGCTTATGCGATTACAACACGAAATTCAGCATAAAAAGAATGCCTCTCTATTTAGCAATTTCAGTGACAGTGTAAGGCGTGCATCTGAGTGGACCAGCTTGGAACAAATCCAGGTGGCCAGTGTACCTGCTGCTCTGATGGGCATGGGTCACTTGCTCACCCCCGGAGCCATCGCAAGACACCCCTGGGCTGAGAGAGGACAGAGGGGTGTTTTCCCAAGAGCAATGCAAATTCTGTCCTCAGAAGAGGGAGAGATAGAAAAAGCCCAGGTCAAACAACTTCTGCTCGCCAATATTCCGAACCTGGTCTTTCCTGCTCCTGGGTCGCGGTCCATAACCCGAGAGGAGGTGCCATGGCTGGAACTGGACCACAGGATGGGCTAGTCCGTGGCTGGAAATATGATTCCACCCAGCACCCTGTTCTCCATCATAAAGCATTGGTGTGGTGTTTGTCTTGGCTTCCCGGGAGGGAACGTCCTGGTTGGTGACCACACGGATGTGCCAGGACAGTGATGTGTCCCGATTCCACCAGGAGAGGACAGGGGACTCTGTATTTGAGACCCTCACTGACCCTGCTCCATTGTATGTTCATTTGGTAGCTGCTTAGCCTCCCCCCGGGGTAGGTGAGAACAACTGGCTAAGCACACGGGGTTCTTGCCGAAACTGAGGACCACTCACACGCTGGTACCTGGTACCGGATCTCAGGGCTAGCGCTGACTTTCACATTCTCTGCCTACCTCTTTACCACTCCTCACTCACTCCCTGTTTGTTTCTTGGGCTTTGTGTCACAGTGAGAAGCGGGTGGGGAGGTGGGCAGCCAATGCCCATCCAGTTTATCAGGGTCGTGAGGGTACTGGGATTCACAACCAAAGGACGATTCTGGAATAAGAAGTGTGCACCTGACCTCACCTTTCCTTGCACTCTATCTTTTTAAAATCTAAGCATGGCACATAGGGGTCATGAGGATACAGAAGCCCCGAACATCCCTTGGGTAATTCTGGTGTAGGCTGTTAATCTTGCCATAGGCATAAGAAATAACCGTGTTGACATATTTACTTGTACCCGAACCCGTGTATGGATCGTTGTAACTAATATATAGCATGTATATGAACCAAAACACCGGCAACGTTGTCCTGGAAATTCCTCTAAATGGGACTTCTTCCAATCACCCACAAGGCCAACATCATTAGCAGACCCTTTTCCATTTAGCAGCTAAATGGCAGGTCTGTGGGGAATGCTACTGACCCATGTTTGCTTTTATGGGATGGAAACCTGCTTGGCTCTATTTCCAGCAAGTTCAGCTCCAAAATATTTGCTCTTAAATGGGTTAACTGTTTTCCCCTGACCACACCGAAACTGGCAGCAAGGGATGGACAGTGGGCCTTAACACTCATTTTCCCAGGGAAGAAGGTAATTCATCATCATGCAGCAGCTGGTATGCCAAGCCGGGGCCTGGTGAGGAGTGAGCCAGACTGGGGTTGCCCGGGACACCATGAGGGGGCTGGAGACACAGAGAAGACACTGCGTTGGCCCCCGGCAGAGGCAAGCGTGAGAAATGCCCTGGCTTCTGCCTTCCCCCAGCCTCCAGTCGCCCGACAGAGCTTGCGATTGGCCAAATCGGGCCCAAAGGCCGATGACAAGGGAGTCTAGGGAAGAAGGGGCCAGGCCCCCTGTGACACAGCAGAGCAGGACGAGGGCACGCGGAGTAGGAGCTAAGGACAAATGAGAGAGTGACCAGCGCAGAGAAAGCAGGAGACCGTCGAGATAATGGGCCTTCCTAGAAGCTGGGCCTCGACAGGTGATCTCTCAATATGCATTTCTGTCTCCTACTAGTCTGCTCGATTTCTCCCACGAGCCCTTCAGGATCCCTCCTTAGAAGAAGCCGTATTTTTGTCCAGTTACGTTGGACTCTTGGCAGTGTTGGTATATAGCAGATATATAATCAGATGTGTTACGGGGAAGTGACAGAATTCCAACTCAAACTGACTTAAGCTACAGATGGTAACCTATGGGCTCGAGGAATAGAAAAGTCCAAGGAGATCTCACTTCAGACACAGATGGACCCAGGGGCTTTAACAATGTGTTTAGAATATCCTTCACCTCTTGGCTTCCCTCGGTAGGGGTTTCATTTTCTGCCGGCCTCCGTCCCTGAACTGGCAAGAGGACTTCAACACCTCTGGGCCGAGATACTACCAGATCAGCAACTCCAGGAAAAGGAGCTACACGGCTCGCAGGATTAACACAGATTGGATCCACCCGGGCCCTGTGTTCATCCATGAACCTGTCAATGGGCCAAGAAAAACGGAAGAAATATGTGGGGCCAGACCCACCTCACACACTGGATCCCTTCATGTTTAATCAAACCTCCCGAATGGAAAAGGAGCAAGTATTTCTGATGGTAAAGCAAATCCCTCCTCCTCCCCGTGCCCCATCAGCTCACGTCCTCTGGTATCTCCCTCCTTTTCCAGAAGAAATAAAGGGGCAAACTCAAACCAAGAAGGCAGGAGCTTCCAGCAGTGCCCAGGTTCTGGAGCGACCTCCCTAGAATCCTGCCAGGCAGTTACCAAGGAACAACAATTACTGATTCCTTTGTTCAAAAGGAAAAACACAGGTTTTGGGAGGGAAGCGGCAAGTCTCTCCCTCTCTCTCTGAGAGCTCTTTCTCCCCCCACCCCCACTTCCCTGAGGTGGTAGCCAAAGGTCTCCCGAAGAATCCAAATTAGGACCCTGAGCTCATCATGTGCCATCATCCCCCCACCAGGAACACAGGCTTTCTGAGCAGCCTCTGACCACTGCCGCTTCGACAGAGAAGAACCCACAAAGGCTGGTCCTTTCTAGCCCAGAGGGCAGGTGCAGCTCAGAAGCCACCCTCCCCACCACACATAAGGACTCCTTTGTACATGGATGGCACAGTGGGCAGGATGGGATGGTGCAGACTGTGACTCTCTGCTCTGTCTTTCGCCTCTCGCGTGTCTGCTGTGTTCCAGTCTGGGCGCTTCTCCCTGATTCTCTCCTCGTTCTCTACTTCTGCTCTCGATAAATCTTTGGGTCTCACAATGACTATTTCTTAAGCACCTACTGTCAGCTCTGGGTAGTGCTAGACTCTGAGGAATACAAACATGGAGACAGCAGGGTCTCCATCTCTCTGGAATCCACCATCCTGTCAGGAAAATGGATAATTAAGATAGAGCTCGAGGATATCATAGGGACAAGATGCTCTGAGGGTCTCCAGAGAGAGACGTGCTTCTCCTGCTTCAGGCGCTCTGGGAACAATGAAGAGACACAGATGTGACAGATGGGTCCTGAAGTGTATGTAGGAGTTCGCAGGCTGCTCTTGGGATGCATTTCCACCAGATCTTCCCTTTCTCGCCTTTCCCTGAAAAAAACAGTGTAACGTGATGGTTAAAAGCACAGACTCAGGAGACAGACTCTCGTTTCCATTCCTGCCCCCCTCCCCACAGAAGCTAGGTGGTCTTTGGAACATGACATCAGGGAGATGACTTTACCTCTTTCAGGCCTCAATATCCCCATTTACACAGTGGGGATAATAAACGGTACCTCCCTTACAAGGTTGTCATGGTAACCACATCAGGGTTGCCAGGGTAGCTAACCGCTGTGTTGGATGACCCCCAAATCTAGGGTAGCCAGACTTTGGTTGGCCTAGGACTGAGGGGTTCCCCAGCATGTAGGACTTTCAGTGCTAAATCCAGCAAAATTCCAGGCAACCTGGAGCAGATGATGACTCTCCTAGATCTCAGAAGATCTTCTTTTGGCTCGTATGGGTGTCCGGTGGCTGCCCTCCACGCAGTGATTCAGGGACCCAGGGACCCACCCAAACATCCAAGGATGTTGCCTTGGAGATGTCTCTGGGCCAGCCACAGGTGGTTATTCAAATCGAAGTCCCATGGCGGCGCCTAACTGCAAGGGAGGCTGGGAAAGGAAGCTCTTCTGTTTGACCAGGAGGGAGAGGAACCTGAGTGAGGACCTGCCTGTGTCTACCTCGAGAGTGAGGTGAGGGACGTAAAGGAGTGCGGGGAGTGAGCAGATGGTAGGACTGTGGTGCATCATTATCGGTGGTATTCTCATCACTAATCCGGCGCCTTCTCACGTTCACCTCCTCGGAGAAGCCAGCCCTGACCCCCAAGCGAAACAACCCCTCCACTCCCACTCTCTGCTTACCACCACCTTGGTTGTGTGGATGGCGTGGATTTCTTACTTACCTCCTGTTTTCCTGTTCACTAGCCAGCCCCTCTCCCCAACGAGAGGCTGAGTGCCGCTAGAACCAGAGCCTTGGACGTCTCTTATTCCATCTGCTGATGGAAACGGGGTATAGAGTGGGCTGGGCCTTTGACACAGAAACCCCTCTTTCTGGGACCAGGCAGTCTGTCCGGTTTCCCTGAGTCTTCAGTCTCCTCTGACCCCCTGGCCCCAGCTGTCCCTCCTGCCTGGGTCAAATGTTCAGCCCCCCAGTTCCGGGGGCCCTGGGGTTCTTGGCAGCCTCACTCACCACCCACTGCTCCAGCCCGCCCCTCCCGCCCTAGGCCTTTCTTCCCGCCCACACCCCACACTCCTTCTTTGAAGAGCAAGGTTTGTTTTGCTACAAGTGTAATTAACACACGTTCGGTAAACACCTTATGTCACAAATTGTAGCAAGCTCCCCGTTATTAGACTCTGCAGATGGCTTCTGGGTACAAAATATTTATGAATCTTGTTTCAGTGGCATATGGCCCAAGAGGCAAGAGTAACGTGGATGGGAGTGACATTTCTCCCAGCACGCACCCTTCTCTGCTGCCTCGGGGGTTGTCAGTCCCGTCCCCCTCCTGTCTAGAAGGCCCCTGGGGTTTAGGATGAGGCTTGTGGAGAAGCCCTCCCTGGGGACCCAGTCACAGGGCTCTGTTGGGACTCATAGCCAGGAGATGACTCCCATCTGTGTACATTCAGCCCAAAGGAAGACACACAGAGATGGAAAGATCTACAGAGAGAAAGCAAAGTAACCATTTAAAATGTGAACAACACACATGACTTTTTTTTGCACCATTAACATAGCGGCTAAGATCATGGACTCTGAAGCCAGACCATCTGGGTTCAAACCCTCAGACATTTTTGGCCTCGTTTTCGCCATCTGAGAAATGGGAAGAATAGCGTAACCTAATAACGAAATAGGTTTAAATGTGTGAAATACTTGGGACACCTCTTGGCACACAGAAAGTGCTCAGGATTATGCTACTGTTGCTGTTGTCATTGTGAAAATCAATAATCACGGGCCCTGAAACAGCGGGCTATGAGAACATGCCCCACTCGTTCTTCTGCGATTTGGATCATGGGCACCTTGCTCCCCTCTTTTAAATATGATTCTAGTTTTTAAAATATATGTCTTCAACAGGATCCCCCAGTGCAAGCAACTTCATGTGTATTAAAAAAATTCCCGCCTACTGTGACTTATGGGTGATCTGTTCAGGGTGTTTTTAACTCTACCTGGTCTCCGCCTTATACTCGGTCTTTTGTCAGCTACGTGGACCCCTCCCCGAGACCCTCTCCCTTAGACTCTACTCCTGCCGTGAGCGCCTGCAAGTAACTCCAGCCCCCAGCCCCAGTGGCAAGGTCTTAGGAATGAGGAAGGGGAGAGCAGAGGGGCAGGGTTTAGGAAACATGGCCCTTTGCTGGAAGCAGCTGAAACAGGGTTGGGTTCCCAGTTGCACTCTGAGCAACCTCGAGCTGAAGGATAGTTGTGGCCTCCGATCTCCTTTCTGTGATTGTCCAGTGGCCTCTCCTTTCTCCCTTGGTCGCTCCTCGTGTCCCATTCAGAGAAGCTCAGCCACCGCCGAGCAAGGGTGCTGGTGAGGTGGGCTCTGGGGTTCCTCAGGGCTTGTCAGGAAGGGCCTGGGTCCATTAAAGCCTCGCTCTGCATCTACCTCCACTTGCCCCCCCTTCCCTTTCTGCTCCCCCCTCTGCCTGGGTCTGCACTGCACTCTCAGCCTGTGTTCTAGAGATCCCACACTAACGCACACCTTGTGGCTCACCTGCTTCCCGGGGGTTCCGCAGCAAACCTCAGGGACCGGGCTAGTCCCCTAGATCCGCCCACATCTATCTCTGATGATTCTTAGAAACTGCAAACAATACCGGGTGGCACAGATTGGCAGCCCGACTTGTGTGTGCCTGGCCTTGGCCGAGACCCAGATGGTATGTGACGAACGATACCTGGGATGCTCTGCGATGCAATCTCGGGGCCCGCTCCGGGGCTGGCTTACGAAATCGTCCTGGAGCTACGTGATATCCACAGGAAGGTACGCTGCTTCTCTCGGTCTTCTCCCGAGTCATGGTCTTTGAGTGTGTGGGGGTCCCTCCACCCCACCCGACGAGCGGGCATCGTCGCACCCTGACCTACTCCCCTGAGCCAGGGTGACCGACGTGCTCTCTGCTCTTGAGAAGATGAATAGTGGGTGTTTCTGGGACTGAACCCTCAGTTTTATTTCAGAAGTTGTCTCAGGCTCTGCTGGCACACCGGGGGCACCCCCTCCTCTGGATGGCTTGGGGCACAATGAGGATTATCTTCTAAAGACGGCATGAAAGGTAAAAATGGTGTATGGTTAAAATTACCCTGGAAGAGCCTTTACCGTGTGCAGAGAATGGTCAGCGCTGGGACAGACTCAGAAGGGCCCTGTGTTTGGGGGTTAACGGTCTGCAGTCATTGTCTTGATATTCTTCGTAACTTTATTTTTGAACTTGTGTTTGCGAGTGAAGACCAGTGGGACAATGGAGCACGCTGGGAGCCCTAGCTTACGAGCCGCCCGGACTCCTCGCCTCCCCGGATGGGCTTTCAGCTGCACACTTCCTGTCCCTGTCCCCTCGGGCCTCACACAGCCTTCCTCTTCCCGACCCCCCACTCCACGACCACTGCCATCGGGCGGTGACCCAGTCTGGGAGAGCTAGGGTCGTGCGTGCACTTCACGGCATCACTGGAAGGGGCTTGGGCCGTCCCCACCCCAAGCTGGCAGCTAGAATTTCCCTAGATCTTTCCAGTTACTGAATCGTAATTTTTCTTTTTTTTTCCTTAAGTCATTTTGAATTGGTCTATAGCCTCAAAGCAAAAGATTCGTAGGGACTCTTTAGGCAGCCAGGGCTCTGTCCACAGCACCCCATCCCCACCACCAAAATCCAATTTCAGGAAATGATTTGATAATTCTTCCAACTAGGTGGCAATAGCTGATAAGTTTTCGTGTGTTACCCCCTCAAGAGCATGGCTAGGAGTGTGGAAAGTCAAAGAGAGCAATCTTAAAGATGTCTTGGGGGATCCGCCTCTTTTTTCTGGATCAGTAAATTGGTACTCAGGGAGGGCAAGGGACTTCCCCAGGGTCACACCGCAGGCTTGGTGCTCTGGCTCAGGTTCCCATTGGGCTGCGGAGTTACCTCAGACACGCACTGGCCCCCAGCCCCCAATTCCAATATGACCCTCTGGTGTTCTCCCTCTCTGCGTTTCTCCATGTCTGCCTCTCTCTGTCTCCATCCTCTGTCTGTCTCTCTCCTTCAAATATACCAGCACATGCCGCATGGATAAGCAAAATGCGATGCATCCACACAATGCATATTATCAGGCCCTAACAAAAGGAGAAAGTACTGACCTTCCCCACACCACATGCTAAAAACACGAAAGCCACAACCGGCCCTATCGTGCGTGATTCCATTTACATGAAATGTCCAGAAGAGGAATAGCCACAGACACAGAAGTAGACTAGGGGTTGCCTGGGGCTGGGAGGAGGGAGGAATAGGGAGTCACCGCTAGTGGGTATGGGGCTTTCTTAGGGAATGATGAAAACATTCTAGAATTAGACAGTGATGATGATTTCCAAATCACATAAACTGCTAAAGGTCATGCACAGGATATGCATGCTCAGGCAGGAGACAACACTATTTTTTATAGGGCGAATTTTATGGCGTGTGGATTATATTGCAGGAAAGCAGTTCTAAAATACTGTCACATGACTTTGCACATACGCTCCTTGTGTGTGCGCATAAAGTGATGGCACAGGGGGATTGCACGCGAGCATGGACACAGTTCTCTGGGCTGTGGGCAGTGTTCAAGGCTGATTTTGAATCCAGGAGATTTCCTCTTTAGGTTCAGAGGCTCACACCTCAGGTACGAAGCCCTGTCATCGGCTCACCAGTGCTGGCCGGAAGATAGCCAGAAAATCCTGAACACAGAGGTAAACACTGCGAATCGCTGGGCCCTGCAGACTCTGAGCCAGGCTTGCTTTCTCCTTTTTTTCCAAAAGAGAGATTAGCATTTGTTCATAGTTAAAGACTCTCGAGGACCAACCTGGAACTTTCCTCTTGATAAAATCACAAGGTTCCAAATGAATTGAAAAGAGAATGATTCTGGATGGGATGCAGTGTGATCTCAGTGCTGTTTCTCAGACCCCTCACCCTGTCTTGAGGACAGTGGATTCCTCTCAGCCGGATTCCTCCCCGCGGGCCATTCCGGGCCATTCCATCCATGCATGCGACTCTCACAGAAGCAGAACTGGCCGCCTGGCGCAGGCCATGCTGGGCACCCAAGCCCTGCTCGCTGCGCCCAGAATGAGCGTGGATCAGAGCCGCAGACTCTGCTGTCCCCAGTCTGTTCCGTTCCCTACTCAGCTCCATGCCTGGAGTCTTACAGACCTGAATGCAGTTCGTCCTACACGCCACCAGCCGCTAAAGGCGGTGGATGCCTTCATCTGGAAGTCAGCTAAAAACAGTGATGCCTCGTCCCAGCGCTCAGAGAAGCGCTATGTCAGACTCACCGAGAAACGGTGCATCTGGGTACACCAAGCTCCACGGCAACTTTGACGCCGCACCGGTTTTGTCTTGTACACCATCCTCGGAACTTAACCCTGACGGTGCTCCGGGAGATCCAGAGGGAGGGGTGGGACCCCGACGGCTCCACTCCTGGCTAGGAAATTGAGGCACAGGAGGCTTCTCTTAGACACTCTGAGTCTCTGCCTCTGAGCTGTGCAGCTTGCGGGCTGACCTCACGGGTAGAAAGGAGTCACGTCCAGGTGTGAAAGGTCCCCTCTCTTGCCTCAAGATGCTCGTCCCGGGTACTGGCCTCCTCCAACAAGGGGCTAGCCTCCCCCATGGGCATGGCCCTGAGTGAGAATGTCATGCTCCCACAGTGCCAAGTGTGGAGCAACCAGAACCTGTCCCTGAGGCTGGGGACCGCGTACAGGGGCGGGAGCCCTCCTGCAAGCGGTTTGGTATTGTCGCCTACAGCTGAAGACACACAGACCTCATGGCCACATAGCACTGTTGCCGTATCCCCCGCGCCAATGGCTTGCACGAGCGCAGCAGGAGGTACGTCCAAGGACATTGGCTGTAGCCGCCTTGGGAATAGCCTGGGTCCTTAGTAAGACATGAACACCATGGGATGCACTCACCCAAAAGCACACCATCAAGAGCGGGGAGGGGTTTGAAACTACATCCATCACACCGCTGAGCACAAGAAGCCAGACACAAAAGATATATCTGATAAATAATTCCTCGCACACCGCGCCCCAAGTCAGGCCACACTGAACTGCAGTGTGTGTTTGAGCAAGCAGGCTCCAGGCTGTGTAAAAGCCAAAGGAGGACCAGGAAGCCAACACCCCGAGTCGCAACAGTGATGACCTTGAAGAACTGAGGAGGCTGCGTGTGGGCCAGGACACGAGAGAGCTTCTGGGAACATCTATGCCTTAATGTGGTGGTGGGAGGGGCACCTGAGTGTTCCCCTGATAATAGTAATGTTAGTTAATAGAAATAAATATGTATTATGTATACGTATTATGCACTTGCCTGGATGTGTGTTGAGTTTCACAACTTTTATAAAAATGTAAACACTCGTGGATCTACCAACTCATTGGTGGACCCTCCCCTTCTACTGCGATTCCTAATTTCCCACGACCACTTAGCCATAGCACCCCATGCTCAAGCTTCACATGCAACCAAGGGCTTTGTACTACTTTATCAATCACTGCAGGCTTCTCTCTGTCCACCCCCCCCCATGGCATCCTAAGGTTTGCAGAGAGAAGCACGTTCGGTCTGTACCCAGCAACCCTGGCAGAAGGGCTAGTGAGGGTGGGGGATAGAGAGAGCATGGTCTTCCAGGATTTCCAGGGATCTGCACACCCCAGAGCCGGCTCCCCAGCTTCTGTGCTTGAACACGATGTTTTCTGCTTTGTAAACAAAAATGCAAGGCAATGAAAACTTGCCCAGAAGCCTCGGGAATACTGCGTTCCTGCAGCTCCCCCGGGGAAACCTGCTCTCGGCCGCACCCCTGGAGCCTGCAGCCTGTCTCCGCCACCCCCAGGAGGGGAAAACAGCACCCTTTTCTTCTCGGCATCCAATGATGGGCCAGGATCTCCCTCCCCAGAGGAAGGTGCTGTCTGTTTGGACTTGCAGTACTCTGGGGTTTCATTTCGTTTACTTAGTCATTTGTACTTCGTTCAGGTCTGAGGTTGAAAGCAGGTTTTGATGCTGATGGTTCGCGTGAGGTCTGGGTGGCTGTTCTGTTGGAAGAGAACTTGGCACCCCGGCCCTGCAGACACAACCGCAGGGTGGTGGGTGCTGCTTTGGGGCGAGTGTGTCTCCATTTCTGGTTGGCGGCCGCCTTCTTCTTGGTTTGCTTTCACTTGCTTCTCCCCAGTCCCTTGCTGAGTGAGGATCAGAAGCCTGAAGCAAACAAAAGAATCGCTGAACTTTTAGGGGCCCCCTGTGTGCAGAGCGCCCCTGTGTCTAATCCCCACACTTCGCTCTATGAGAGATGTCCTTACTAACATGCTCATTTTGTAGATGAGGACATTGCAGCACAGAGAGGCCAAGCAACTTGCCCAGGGTCACACAGCTACTTCCTGGCTGAGCTGGGATTTGAACCCTGACAGTGTGGTTCTAGGGCTTCGCTCTAACCACTGCTCCCTTCCATTCCCCTGGGGAGATCCCATCCCTAATGGGATGGTGTTCCCATCTCAGAGTTGAGGCAAAGAGAGTGGGGGGAGGAGGTCCAGCCCCAAGAGAGATGCTGCTGGAGTTACATCTACAGAGTCTGTTGCTGCTCGGGAGACCATCATGCACGCGGGACCTGTGCCTTTGGAGAACCAGCCCCTCCTAAGGACCCGAGAATGATAAGAGTAGTAGTAATTACCGCTATTGTTGTTATGAGAACTGTTCTTCCTTCTGCTGTCCAGGGCCTCTGTCAAAGTCATGCTCTGCTGCTGTATTGGGCAGCAGAAATACCCATCCATGTTCTCGTCCTAGCTTCCCACTAACCCCAGACAGAGCCGTCCCCCCAAGGCCCTGGCCCACACGGCCCCTGGGTCCCTTTCTTTGGCATTTGTGGAAATCCCCAAGCCCTATCCTTCCTGCCCATCTCCAAGAATCCACCTGCAAATGTTTATGGAGCACCTGCTATGTGTCAGGCACAGTTCTAGGCTCTGGGGATACAGCTGTGAGCATTAACCCTACCATCATGGGATTTCAATTACCCTCAGAGAGACTGATAATAAGCAAAACAGATATGTAAATCTACAGAGAATACCAGGTGATGACGAGTACCAGGGAGGCGCATAAAGGCTGGGTGGGAGACCAAGGGATACCTGGATGGGCTTGGATGATTTGCAATTTCAAATTGGTGCCTTGGGGATGACCTGACTGAGAGGGGCCAAGATGTGAGGGAGGTGAAGAAGCAAGCTCTGGAGACGTCTGGAGGAAAAGCTTCAGAGGCAGAGGGAACTGCAAGTGCAAATGTCCTGGGGCAGTTGCGTGTGTGGATGTTGGAGAAACAGCCAGGGGGCCAGTGTGGGGCTTTGACTTTTACATGGAGTATGATGGGAAATCATTAGAAAATGTTGATTTGGGGTAAGACTCAGTCTGATTCATGTTTTTAAAAGGTCCCTCTGGCTGCTGGTGAGGGAACAGAGTAGAGGGGTCAAGGGACGAATCGGGGACACCAACGAAGAGGCTACTGATGTGCCGATGGCAGCATGGCTCAGGGTCATGGCTGTGCAGATGGCGAGAAGTGGTCATGGCTGGCTGCATTTCTAAGGCAGAGGGAGGTGATGGAGATGCGTGGAAGGTGCCGCATGGGTCTGCTTGCCTTGGGGCTTAGGAAGGTCTCTGTGGAGAGGTTGTTGGACCCTAACACAGAGAGAGGAGGAGAGGTTCACTGGGAAACATGGGTAAAGGAGGTCAAGGCATGGAGGCCTGGACAAGCGTGGGGTCCGGGTTCTCGGGGCTCCGCTGGCCCAGATCAAACCTTGTGGGGGCCAGGCGCCAAGCCTGCAGGGCAGGCCATAGGGAGGGTCTGCCAGACCTGGTCCCCCCTTCTGCTCTCTTCCCTGCACCTTGCTCTGCTCTGGTCACTCCAGCCACCCTGGCCTCCCGCTCTGTTCAAGCCCTGTTCCCTCTGCAGATGATTCTCACCTGGTCCCCCGACTCCACTCAGGCCTCTGTCCATAGGCGCCTCCCATTCCATCCCCTGCCCTGCGTTCCTTTCTTCACAGCACCCCCATTCATTGGAATTACAGTGTGTATTGATCAGCTTCTTGGTTTAACTGTCCCTTTGACTAGAATGCCGGCGTCCTATGAGGAGGGCTGCCTGCCCCGTTCACTGCGATGCCCAGCACCTGGCACATAGCCGCTGCTCAGCAAATATCTATAGGATGAACGGATGAAGTGTGTATGGATCAGTAAAAGGGGGTACTGTCATGAACATAAGTAGCAAGTTCCTTGCCCTTACGGCGCTCGTATTTGTGGGGGGGAGGGGGCCGTCTGGGGCGGGAGCAGGTGCAGAGGCAGGTCATGGATATGTAAATAAATAACCCATGTTGGAGGCTGGCATCAAGCTGACCTGTCAGTTCGCAGCCTCTGCCATCAGGTAAAGAACTGAATAGTAATGGGGTCCTGGGAGCATCGGGTACAGGAGCAGGCATCCCTGAGGCCAGGGGTCCTTCCCTACATCCCAGAAAGCACGCCCTGTCGGGGTGAGAAAGTCCTGCTCTTAATCCCTTTATACCCTGCCTTGCTCTGAGCGCAGGCGGCACTACTCGATAAAGGTACCCCAGGCTGTTTGCGAGATGAGACCAGTGTGTCTTCACACGTGGTCTTCTGACGCTCTAAAAAATTTCTGGAAAAGCATAGGCACTATTGTGTGAGAATTCTCAGAAGTCAGGACAGCAGGAACTTTCAGGAAATGCTCTCTAATTAGTCTCCTCCCATTGCACAGGTACGGAAACGGGTGTCAGGGGCCAGGCAAGAGCCGGTGGGCTGGCCTGACCCAGACCCCAGCTTCTGACCACGGTGCCAGGCCATTTGCTTAGCAAAGGACTTCTAAGCCACACAGAAAGATGGGGGCTTTCAAAGGAGTACTAGATGCCTGGGCGGAAAACAAATAGGTCACACACAATAGCATCAAATCACAGACACCATTCTCTTGTCATCCCTCCATTTCCTCCTGGGGAAGGTCTCGCTCGTTGCTAGACACTTTTTCTTCTCCCAGCTAGACAGAGGTATAACACACGAATAAAACTGCGTATACTTAAAGTGTACAACGTGACAGTTTGATATATGTAGACATCGTGACTTGATCACCAAGATCAAGTTAATGAACACATCCATCACCACACATAGTTACTTACCTTTTTCTTTCTTGGTGTTGAGAATACTTAAGATCTACATTCTTTGCAAATTTTAGGTGCACAATACACAATACAATACAATTAACCATAGTCACCAGGCTGTACATTACATCCCAGCACTTATTCATCCTGTACATTAAAGTTCCTGTCCTTCGACCAACACGCACCCCCCCAGCCCTGGCAACCACCATTCTACTCTCTGTTTCTATGAGCTGGCTACTTTTTTAGATTCCACATACATGTGAAATCATGCATGAAGTATTTGTCTCTGTCTGGCTTATTCCACATTAGCACAATGTCTTCCAGATGCTTCCGCATTGTCTCAAATGGCAGCATTTCCTTCTTTGGATGGCTGAATAATATTCCATTGTATATATACTCCACATTTTCACCATGATCCATTCATCCATCGACAGACACACTGTTTCTACATCTTGGCTGTTGTGAATGATGCTGCCATGAATATGGGGGTGCAGGTATCTCTTTGAGGTCCTGATTGCAAACCTGCCATGAACATGCATCCGCCACCTGCCGGCCCGTCACTCTGCCCGAGACGGCGGGCCTTAGGTTCACAGCCTTGAAGGCCACCACAGTGGGGTTTACACTGTGTCAATTTCTATTTATGACAAGTGGAACGGGTTTTAAATTTTGAAGTGTGAATACATAAGGTGATTTCTATTGTAAATAACTATATTTAAGTAGAATGTGTGCCGATTTTTAAAAAATCACTAGATACAACTAGAGACAAACACAGATGTCATGAAAAGTGGAAACGGAGGTGCGGATGACGCTTGGGAAACCATCAGGGGCAGGTGGTGGCTGACATGCTAGGAAAGTAGTCATAACCAACATCTGTTGAGAATTTACTATGGACTCGACTCTGCTCTAAGCACCTCTATGTGTCATAATTAATTCACCCCCCCTCAGTGACTCAGTAACAATCCCTATTGGACCATTGGAGAAACTAAGGCACAAAGAGGCCACAGGACTTGCCCACAGACACACGACTAGGAGGTGACAAGGCTGGAAGGGTCATTAGACGAATGACCCCCTGACTGAGGGTCATTGGTGGGAATTCCCCGCCATGACGGGCCTGGACGTGTCCAGAAGCTGTGTGTGAGTTAGCCTTCCCCAGGCTGGCCTTGCCTGCGCGGTGGGACAGGGGTGTCGTCCCCTGTAGACAGCAGCTACGGATAGCACCTCCAGGCAGCTCCACGGCAGCCGAGCCGGGCTCTGCTTCCTAACCTACCATGGGTGTTATAAAACCACTGAATGTGATTGACTGCAACCATACCCTGGGTGGAATCGGTCATTGCCATAGCTAATGACATTTGCAGACCATTAGCTGACCTTGGCTTTTCTTCTGCTGAACCAGGGCCCTACCTACCACAGGCTGACATGACAGGGCCTTCATGGGCTCCTGTCCCATGGCTCAGCGCCCAGGTGGGAGCAGGTACACTGGGGCAGCTCTGGGTGGCGGACTATGTTGACAGCAGAGTCAGGACTTGGGGTTTGGGGCAAGAGCGGACTGGGAGGGCCCAGAGGGGCTTGCTCGGATCTGAGGATGGGAAGTCCTGGGTCCTGGAGACCCTTTTTTCCTTCATTTCCCGGAGGAACCAAAATGCATGCTAGCAGGCCCTCAGAAATTGCTGATCTGGTCCATGCTGGTGGGGGGGGGGGGTGTTCTTAATTAAGCTGAGTCAGCATTTGGGTTTGCTGGATTGGGAGGGCTTCCTGGAGGAGGTGGTCTGGAAGCTTGTCCTTGAAGGGGTCACTGCTGGACTTTAGGAGAGATGGAAGATGCAGGGAAAGTATTCCAGGCACGGGTTGGGAAAAGTGGGAATATGTGGAGGCTAGAACCTGGGGTGGGAGGCTGACCCGGGGTGGGAGGCTGACCCACAGCAGGAGGCAGGCATGGAGCACATCAGGAGGGGCTCCGATACCAGGCAAAGTGGGTGGGAGAAATGAGAGAACTGTTTTTGTTTGTTTTTTTGGGTTTATTTAAATAAATTGAATTTTTAAAAACATCAAGCTAGAGACTTTGTAATTTTGGCTTGTTTTTCCCTTACCTGGGGAATCAACACCCCACACCTAGCTCCCACCTACCCGGCAGGTAGCCGCAGGCTGGGGCTGCCATAGCTGGACACGGTGGGCCCCCAGAGGAGGCTGCTGTACGATCGATGCCCGGGGATGCCGACCTGATGTCGCCAGGCGCTTGGTCTTGGCTAGCAAAGCCAGAAACCTGGACTTTTTTTTTTTTTTAAAGATTTTATTTATTTATTTGTCAGAGAGAGGGAACACAAGCAGGGGGAGTGGCAGGCAGAGGGAGAAGCAGGCTCCCCGCCGAGCAGGGAGCCCGATGTGGGGCTGGATCCCAGGACCCCGGGATCATGACCTGAGCCGAAGGCAGACGCTTGACTGACTGATCCCCCCCAGGCACCCCAGAAATCTGGATTTTTACATGAGAACTCGAAACATGAATAGATTGGCACTTGCATGGGCAGCCTCTGCCTAGGCATCTCCAGCAGTTGAAGATTTTGTCAGCGAGGGGTAGGTGGCCGGGGGCGGGGGTGGAGAGTAGCCGGGCACGATCACATGTGATTGGGTCCAACTCCTGAGCAGACGTCCTCCCGGGACTCAGAGTTGTGTTGGGGGCGACGGGGCCCATGGCTTCCTGGAGGCATCTGGTTTCCAGCAGCCTCCCAGCATGGCGCCCACACCATCTGGAACCACTTATGGAGCCCCTGTTCCCATGTCTCTGAGAGCACAGGAGTCCGAGACTCTGTTTGACCTTGGCTGTGACCCGCGTGGACGGGAGAGAGAGGGGCCGAGTCCCCTAGGCACGGGCTGTTCTGGTTACAGCCCAGGACCCCTGGGCCCTCCTGGCGCCGACATTAGCATATATTAGCTAATCAAGAATAAATTCACAGCTCGCCCTTCCCTGTGGACAGGAGAAGGAGCCAAGACATCAGCTGGAGCGGTTTTCTGACTCAGAAATCGGAGGGGTTGGAACCCTCAGCTTTGACTGGACAGAAAGGCAAATGGCCAAGGGGTGGGCAAGGGGGTCGAAGTGTGGGAGTGAGAAAGCCAGACACGTTGTAGGGACGGGGAGACCCCAAGTGCAACTCAGCATGGCCACGCCTAGCTCCTGACTTCCGCCTCCCTTTTGCCTTTTTTCTCCCCAGAAGGGATGGGGTTTCCATCCGGGAGGGAGTGGAGAGGGCTAGAATGAGGCAGCACGTCAGGAGTGGTCACTGGGGGTTGAAAAACAGACCGGACCGCGGAAAGTGTCAGGAGGACTAGAGGAGAAGGGGGCGGGGCCAGGGAAGCCCCAGGGGCGGCCTGGAGACAGGCCCGTGGGAACCGTGGGCGGGGACGGGGGGCGGCGTCCAAGGAAGCCGTCCGGCTCAGAGTGCGGAAGGCCGGCCCCGTGGGAGGGTGATGGTCAACACCCGATGCCCCCGAGAACGGAGTGTGTTCGGGCCACTGGTTAAGGGCTTTACGGGAATCCACACCTTTCATTTTCCCAAAATCCTCTGAGCTGGTGGTTTCATCATGCCCACGATGAGGATGAGAAGCGGAGCGTTTTGTCCAGCAGCACGGAGCTCACAGTCACCGAACCAAGTAGGGCCCTGCCTCCTCCAGGGGCAGCCCAGACGGGCATGGCCCTTCCAGAGGCAAACGTTGCCAGGTCTGAAGGGCCCTTCACAGAGAAGGGGACAGCCTTGTGCATGTCTTCGGCACAGACAGGTGGCCACACATGGGGGCCCTTCATGATGGCACCAGAGGCAGGACGGCAGGGTTTTGTTTTTGTTTTTGTTTTTATTTCTGTTTCTGGAGTCTCGACGCCTTCCTTCCCCTCTCTTCTCGTCCTGAGTCCCGGACAGAAACCCCTCTCTGTTCTGCATTTCTGGATCACCAGAAGTCAGTCAGTGTGCTCTGTGAGCCACAGCAGCTGGTCAGGTTGGGGCCGTCGGGTGTGCGTGTGTGTGTGCCTCCCCCCGACACAAAGACACACACACATTCACACATGTGCTTGCAAACACACTCACGCACTCCTACACACATGCACATCCATTTATCAGACACACTCATGCACTATAAACACACACTCGGACACGCATAGCCACACTCACACACACACACACACACACACATACTCATACACTTAGACAACACACACGCACACACACTTGTACCACCAAACCTCTTACTCAGATGCTCTAAACTTGCCCTTGTTGAAGACCTCATTCCAATCCACAATATACAAATCACCACACAAACACCCCCCCACATACGTAGCCTCATCCATTAGCAAGCTCACGAATGCATCCACTTGTCATCCAAAGCATGTAAACACAAGCATGTCCCCAATTATACTTTCTGAACACAAACACATGCTTGCTCATCTGTTTCCATCCACTGAACATCTCTTGCGCCCCTGGCACTTCTTCGTAATGCCTCCTGTCAGGTGTCTGTGGGGGCGAGGAGGAGCATCTAGCCATGGGGACTGGCAGGGCTGCCAGCGGGAGAGCGGAGTGAAGCCAGGTGTTGAATGCAGAGGGGGAAGTTGCCTAGAAAGCTGGAAGGATCATTCATTCATTCATTTTTGCTTGAAACTATATCTTTGCTTGCTTGTGAATTATCTATTTCCCCCAGTAGAATAGAAGTCCCACTGGGGCAGGATTTTGGTTTTGTTCCTTGCTTTGTCTCTAGTGATGTGAACAGAATCTGACATTCATCTGAGCTCTTAATACATACAGTTGAATGAATGAATGCATACATTAATCCTCCCCAAAGAATTCTGATGGAGGTGATTTAGCTCATATTTGATGCAATGGGTTGTTTCAAAATATTCACAAGAAGCAAGGATCTTCCCACCCCTAACAGAGTGGAAGATGAAATTAGTGGGGTTTTCACTGGGATAGAGTGAGTTAGAATAAATGGATTAGGCAGAGCTGAGGTCTGAAAACCTGCTGGGTATTTCAGGGTTCTGGAAAGGGGAGAGGATGGGAGAAGGAGGAAGGAAGAAAGGAAGGAAGGAGGGGAGAAGAAGCATTTGGAGGGAGAGAGGCGGGGAGGGGAAGGGAGGAGGGGGAGACAGGGAGAGATCGCGGAGCACTGACACTTGTCTCTGAGAACTAAGTGGCCCACTTTCTGAACCTCAGCTGGGAACGAATCGGCCCGGAGGAGAGGAGGGAAGGTGGGGATATGCGGGGGTCACTAGCAACATGGTTTCGTACAAATCTCTGGGCTTCAGCTGTGCGTGAACTTAGGGGCGGGACTATAGCAGGTTTCTCAAGGGGTCATCGTGGGTGGATTTCAGGTGGTGCCCAGATGCACACTTTTAATTTTTATAACCACTTATCAGAAGTAAAAGAACTAGCTATGAGGTCATGATTATTATTCCCAAGGATGAGATTAACCTCCACAAGGCAGCTGATGTGAACTGGTTTGAGGAGACAGATCTAATCACGGGTGGGCGAGAGGTGGGTATGCCCCACCATGCTTGGGGGGCGTGTGAATGCTCCCGTTTGGGAAACACAGACCTGTGTGACATCAAAGGAAACTTCCAGCTCCCTGACTTTAAGGTATGACAGGACCTGGTTCTCAGGCCAGTGGATGAGTTAACCTGAGAGAGGGGACCCATGGAGCTCCCTGCACCCTTCACCACCCTGCTCTCCAGAAGAGGAAGGAGAGCGTATAAGGTCTTACTGGAGTGAAAGGCCGCCCCTGCATCCTCATGAAGCCAAGAAGCACCCTGAGCGGATGAGAACAATTCCGATTGGGGAATGCTGTAGATTCCAAATAAGGTAGACTCTGAGCCTCTGTGCTGGCTGTTCCCACCTCCTAGATACTTCTCCCTGTGCTACTTGTTCAGCTGCTCCTTCTCATCCAGGTCCCCACTCCTGTGCCACCTGAGTGGGACAGCTTTACTGGCATGCCCTGTGTGACATCCGCCCACCCACCCTCACCATTCTCTGGTCCAAGATTTCATCTTGTTTCCTTGGCTGGAATCATCTTTTTTATTTGCCAGCATGTCAAGCGTCTGTCTCCCCCATATGTGTCAGCTCCAGGAGGGAGGGACGGCATCTGGGGTGTTGACGGCTGGTTCCCAGCAGGGGCTCTGATATTTCCTGAGTGACTGAACGAATGGCCACGCAATATTCTGGTTATCTGCCTCCACCTCTTAAACATGCTCTTTGTTACACAGTCAAGATAGGCCAGGCTTGTTCCTTTATCTCTTTCTTCCAGGACAGACGAGGAGGGCCTTCAGACGGCCACCAGACCTAGCACGGCATGCTTAATAACAGCAACGGAAGAACAAAAGCTAGAGCTGAACACTATTTAACCAGAACCTGTGCCTATGGTCCATGGAGAGAGCTCATCGAGGGCCCCAAGCCATCTGCGCCTGCTTTGGGGTGCCCTGGTCAGCCAGGCCCCCAGCAGCTGGGAGGGAAGCCCTGGCCCCCTGAGGACGCCTGGCAGATCCACTGGTAGCTTTTGCACTCAGGGAGAGGCTTTGTGAAGACAAAAGCTTCGAAGGCCAGGCCCAGCTGCCCGTCAAGTTTGCCAGGTTGACACATCTCCATGGAGACCATAAAAGCACATCTGTCCCCTCTCACTTCCCAGGGAGGGTGTCTGCTCTGGATCTGCAGGGCCCGGGCCTGGAGCCTTCTGCGGGGGAGCACCTCCCATACCTCCTCCCTCCCCACGCCCCCCCCCCCAGGCAGAAGCCCAGGCTGGGTCCCCCTGCCTAGGCAGAGGGCAAGAAGGAGGGCAGGCGCTGCTTTCCCCAGGAGAGGGACAGCTTGGGGGACAGAGCAGACAGAGGGGCTGGGCGCAGAGGAGGCCCCGAGGGACGCCCTCCCGTGCCGGTGACCGGGCTGTGGCTGCTGGGCTCCTGGGAGTCTGGGGGTAGGGGGGCACAGTGCCAACAGCTGGGTGGGGGCCTGGCCCGGCAGGAAGAAGCAACAGCTTCTGTGGGGCTCAGTCTCCCCCTCCTGCAGCCCTGGAACCGCATGCCTCCCTGCTTGCTGTAGCTCCCGGCTCTGGGCAGCCTGCTTCTCTGTCTTTCCCTCGCTCTCTCTGGAACTCTCTCTCCACTCAGTCCTGTCTCTCTCAGTCTGTCTCCCTCTGTGCATTCCTCTCTCTCCTGTCTCTCCATCTCTCTCAGCATGTGTCTCTGTCTTGTTTCTCTCCTTTCTTGGCCCCACATACAACCAACAAGAGTCGTTGTCTCCGGAGCTCTAGAAGCTATTAGAAATTGTCGCATTGTGCACAGCCCCCTCTCCTGCCCCAGGGCTAGTTTGAACCCTGTTCTTGACCCCTTGAGCCTGTGCCCCAGATTATCTCCCCTCTGAGCTCTGTCTCCTCCCTCTTCCCACACGGCAGAGGGGACCCTTTGCCGGCAGGAAGGATGTTTAGGGGAGGAATCTCATGAGGGTCCATGCGCCAGCACCCCTGCAGGGAGGGAGTGACCTGTTTGATCGTGGGTTCATCTCTACCCTCTGAGTCTCCCTTCCCCCATCAGAAGAGCATATCTAATCACCGTGGGCCACACCACAGGAGTGCGGAGAGAGCTAAGTCAGAAAAGAGGTATGACCATCCTTTGCAAACTAAAGCGGGAGCATAACCCTAGTGCCATCGAGGACCCGACCAGTAGCACAAATGAGCCAAGAGGTAAGTAGACCAGTGCACAGGGCAACAGGGAGGGAATGGGGACTGTGACAAACCACAGAGTCCAGGCTGGAGGGGGCACACGACATAGCTCTAGTTAACTGTCACTAATCAGGCCCCCAGACCCAAGATGGCCAAGATGCTACAAATCGGATTTTTATTTAAATTTGTAATGCTGACAGTGTCTCTGGGCTTGGCTTCATTGCCATCAGGCCGAGTCCTCTGGAATCAATCTAGTGTCTTCCCGGGAAAGCATCTGAACCCCCATTTCCCTATGGAGCTAGATTGTCTGTAGGGCGCAGGGTAATGCTAGAGCGGAGGCTTGAACTTTTACCCACAAGCAGGCACAGAGGGAGTCTTATGTTTAGAGCCCCAGAGTGACTAGCCCACCATGGCTGGCCACTCCCAGTCCCCAGGCCCTGTGCCTCTCTGTGCTCCGGCAAGTGAAGGGTTCATGCTAGGCATGAGACAGAAGGCTCTTTAGGACCTGCTCCAGAGCCATGGCCAGTGTCCATGAAATATTTGGACTGATCCACCCAGCTCCGCACTGGCAGGCAGAGAGGGAAGGGAGAGTCTATGATCTGGGAATTTGAGCTCTGATCTGAAAATATCCTTTTATTTTCCCTTACAGTATGTGTGACAGTTTTCCTACGGCCACTGCCCGCCGGCTGTTATGAGGAGAGACAGTGCTTGGAGGAATTTTGGAGCCCAGGCTGGGGACCATCTGTACAGGGTTGGGGGGGTGGGGGGTGTGGATCCCCAGTTTGCTGAGCTGGCCTTTTCGAAATTTTCCTCTAAGGAAGGGCGTGCATTTCAAGAGGTAGCCCGTAAGCCAGTGTCCCTGCTGCCCTCCATGGCAGCCCCAACCCTACCTTCAAGGCCTACCTCTGGTGCCCCTCCTCCAGGAAGCCTTCCTTGATGTCCACAGAAGCACATGATGATGTTCAGGCCATCGGAAGTCTTCCAGCTCTTCTAGGCTGTGCTCTTGAGAGAGATATGAGACAGGCAAAGGAAGGACCACCTCCATCTTTGAGAGACCAAGAACCAAGATGGAAGTCTGTTCACAGCGGCTCAAAACATCTGCACACGACGTGTGTCGTAGCAGCAAGAGCTCAGAACCAAAAGACATCATGTCTCCACCAGTGAGAACCAGCGAGGTGCACCACAATGGGGCCACACAGTGGACTCTGTCCACCATCAGAACGAGGCAGCTGCGTGTGAGCAGGGAAGACGTGTCTCCCAGCTGAAGAAAGTGAGAGAAGCAAGCCGCAGAGCGGTGTGCACAGTGCATATGCTGCCAGGAGAGTGGAAACAGGCTGTGTCCACTGCTCACAGATTCGGCCATCCGGAACCAGGGGCCGGGTGCTGATCTTGACACCGAAGTCTCAGCAGGGCAAGAAGCAGGCAAGTCCCCGTCCTCGTGGAGCTGTGACTGGCTTATTCTTTTCTTTTCTTCCCTTCCCTTTGTCTTTCTGTCTTTGTCGTATTTATTTTATTTTTTTATGTGTTTATTTTGCACAGGTGCTGTATATGAAGGGACATCCTCCAGAAGGCCACCCGAGAAACAGCTCCCTGATTTTCAGCGGTCGCCTCTGGGAAACAGGAACGGGAGGGAGATTCACTTCCCCCAGATGCCCTTTTGTGTCATTGCTTTTCCTTCGTGTATCCTACCTAGTTAACATTAGTTTCCGTAGAAGATTCTAGAACTTCAGCTACCATTCCCTTGCAATACACAAAGAGGGTGTCTGCTTCTGCACCCCCCCCCCCCAGCGCACTCTCAGACCAGCCAGAAGGGTCCTCTGCCCTCGCTCACTGGATTACACTGTCGGCCAGCATACTCACTCTGTATGTGTATCTGGGGTGCTTTGCTAACACACTGAACCCCCCAACACTCTTTGAAGGAAGCACGGGGACGGTTCCCATAATGCAGATGAAGATAATGATGGCTCCTAGTCTATAACTTTTCTAGCTTTGTGCCATGTTCAGGCTCTCTATGCCCCAGAACTTAGTGTCATAAAACAAGAACATTTATTCTGCTGACACAGCTGAGATGTGGGCTGGCCTTGGTGGGGTCAGCCTGTCCTTGCTCTGCCGTGTAGCGCTGGGTTGCTGCGAAATCATCTGAAGACCCCACACTCACAGTGATGCTGGGGCCAGGGGCTGGGGCTCCTCCATCGATTCCATCCCTCTCTGTGGTCTCTCGTCGTGGTGTCTCCAGCAGAGCTTCAGGGTAGCTGAACTTGGTGGCTCGGGGCTCCCAAGGCACAAGTCCGAAGAGGGGTGGGTGGTAAGAGCAGAATCTGTACCACCTGCCTTGACCAGGCTTTGGAAAAGTGCAATGTCACTTCCAGCACATTCTATCCCTGCTGACAACTCATTCATAGTCCACAGAAAGCGAATTTAAGTCTTCTTCCAGTGGAAAGAGTGTTAAAGAATCCATAGACAGATCTTAAAGCCACTACGCATAGCAAGGCAATGGTTGTAAGATTTGAACCCAGACAACAAGGCTCCAGAACATAAGCTCTTGGCCACCTGCTTCACCTCTTCATTGTCTTCTCTTCTGGGGAAAAGTGCTGCCCTCAGACCAGAGCGCAAAACAGGTGTTCAATCCATGTTTTTTGTTTATGTCGCACTGACTGCAAAATACCATAGGCCCAAGGACTTGAAACGAGCCTAGCTCTCATCTCCAGAGCTCAGGGGAAAAGTGGGCCAGAGAGGCGCGAGCAGGAAACATGCAGGGGCTACTGGTTAGAGGAGCTAACGAGATCACCAAGAGGCTTCCATGTCACCTGCCATGACACGCAGCTCTGATGGGGGAAGTGCCGGCAGTGTTTCCATAGTAACCAGCAGAAGGCCTGGCATCAGCTGCTGGACACCAAGCATCCTTCTCTGCAGGCTGCTTCCGGCAACAAAACTAACCAGCTCATAGGAGCTGAGGATGGTTATCGCCTCAGCACCAGGGACTGGATCTGTTACTCTGGCAGAAGAGAGACAATGGGGGTAGGCTTCGAGACAGAAAGGAGCAGGCGGCCAGTTCTTGTTAGCATGGCATGGGAATAAGGAAAAAAAAAAAAAAGCAGAGATCATCTAAGGCAGCAAATAAGTTTCATTCATTCATTGATTCACTCAACAAACTTTCATGGCGCATCTGCTCTGGGCCAGAAGGTCTTCTAGGAACTGAACCGCAAACAAAAGGTCCGTTCTCTTGGGGCTGACGATAAACTGAATACATCTGAAGGGAATCATTGTACCAGTTGGTGGCAAGCACTGTGGGGAAAATAAAGCAGGGCAGGGGGACGAGGGTGGCGGGGGTGGGGGGGGTGGCCTGGGCAAGACTCGCTGGGAAGCAGGCAAGTCAAGCGAAGAAAATTAGCCTGGAGAAAAATAGACCTCAAACCTTACATTAAAGCCTCTTAGATGAGGACATGAGAATCTGTTTTCTATAAGCGATAGCTGATAAGGGAAAAGTAGAATTTGTGGCATGGTCCATTCTTGGTACCAGCATTTAAGATATTTTAGGAGCAGACGAACCATGAGAGACGATGGACTCTGAAAAACAAACTGAGGGTTCTAGAGGGGAGGGGGGTGGCGGGATGGGTTAGCCTGGTGATGGGTATTGAGGAGGGCACGTTCTGCGTGGGGCACTGGGTGTTATGCACAAACAATGAATCATGGAAGACTGCACCAAAAACTAATGATGTAATATATGGTGATTAACATAACAATAAAAAATTTAAAAAAAAAGATATTTTAGGAGCACGACGACTCTGGGGATGTGACCCAGCAGAGTATCAAGACTAGAGGCCTGATTCTCGTCTTTCTGGTGATTCATTTTGCCTAGCAAATATTTTCGGAACACTAACTATGTGCCGAGGCCCGTGCTGAGCAACAGTTTGTCAGTCGTGTGATTTTGGACAAAGGACCTTTCTGAGTTGGGTGGGTTAGGTCAGAAGCAGTCAACAGGAGGACTTTGGGGCCAATGCAGGGGAGATGGAGTTCATTTGCACACAGGAGGGATTAATCAGGAATGGATTCATGCTCTCTGAGTTTGGAACAGGGACTTAAGAGAAGATGGGTAAACACTCTGAGGGGCCCAGCCCAGGTGTGTGTCTGACCAAGCAAAGGGAGGGGCATTTTCTCTGTGTGTCACCTTTGATGGAAGCTCTGGACTAGACCAGTGCCCTGCAGGCAGTGGCATCTTTTGAGGAGACATTCTGTCAGGATTCTTCTCACTGCAAGTGACAGAACCCCAAATCAGATAGACTGAAATGAAAGGAGTATATTAGCTTACGTAAATTAAAGCTTGAGGTGCTTGCAGCTTCAGGTATGGCTGGATCCAGGGTTTAAGTAACCTGGATATGGAAACATGGATCTGTTTCTCTTCATCTCTCAGTCCTGCTTTCCTCCTGGTTGGCTTGATTCCTGACTGGCTGCAACGATGATGAGCAGCACCCCGTGCCTTGATTCTGCCCTCACAGCAACGGCTGTAGTGAAAGACACCTCTTTTCCAGTTGTGGCAGCAATGATCCCAGGTTCGACTCTGATTGGACCAACCAACTCGGGTCACGCGACCACACCCTGCTGGGGGCCGAAACTGGACAATGGATGGGCCAGACCTGAGTCAGGGATGGAGACAGCCCCACTCCAACCACACAGGTTGAGCATGGGAGAGGGGTGGTCCCACAAAAGAGAATGTGGTGCCATCACCAGATGGAGGAATAGACTCTGATAGTCAGGAAGACCCAGCGCCCATGACACGGACCCAGGACCCTACTGCAAAAATTCCTCCCCTTAGTACAAGTGCCCCTGGGGGTAACCCTTTCCTTGTCAATGAAATGCGGTCTGAATTCATTTCTCACACCAAATACATCAAGATGGTGCGTGGCTCATTAAGAAGAAGGATGAGCCACACCACTGGATTTTAATGCTTTAAAGACGACTTCTCCTCCATCTGTTTAAGGATTACTATTCCTTGAAGAATTCAGCTCCACACGATAAGTGTTAATACCTCTTTCTTGCAGGACTCTGCAGTCTGGAGTTGGAATTGATTGTGAACAGAATAAAATAATTTGCTTTTTATCAGCATCCTCCACAGAAACTTGTTTGTGGCCAGGATAGGCCTCGGAGGAAAATGCTCCCTAATCCCTCCATAAGATTCCTAAATCACACCCGTCACTCAGCGCCACTCAGCCAGAAATGACTGGCGCTCTATAATAATAAAAACAGAATTACGGTCGCTGTCACCTCCCGCTGACAGCTCCTTTAGGGCCGGCTGAGAGCAGGACTCCAGAGTTAACTGTCTTGGAGGACGGCAAGGACAGACCCATGGGCTCTGCCAAGAGGTGGGCGGCCCGGGCTGCAGGGCTCCCGACGCCCCAGGTCAGCATTAATGACCCTTTCCTGTACCCTGGAGGTGGTGGGCCCACCGCAGGTCTACAGATCGCGGATGTGTTTCATGTGGTTTTTAACAAGTAAGTCACCAAATCTGGTCATTGGGAATTGCTGCATAAAGCTGGAGCCCTTCCACCCTGCCTGGAAGATAGGGCGAGCGGAGAGCCTGGCCTTGGGGTCAGAGCTCAGACCCTGCAGACGGACAGACTGCCAGCTCCCACTGCCCCTGGCACGCAGGGAGAGCCATGCACCGGAGAGCTGTCGCCATGTTGCTTCTATGTCCGTTTGGCTTCATGCCATTCTTGTCGTCATCTTGAGTGGTGCAGTGGGTTGAATTGTGACCCCCAAGAAGCTCTGTCCAACCCTGAACTTCCGGTACCTGTGAACGGGACCTCATTTGGAAAAGGGGTCTTTGCAGATGTAAGGAAGGGAAGGATCTCAAGAGGAGATCATACTGGATTCACCAGGTGGGTCCTAGATCCGCGTAAGGCCAGGAGAAGAGGCATGGGGGAGAAGGCAGTGTGAAGACGGAGGCCGAGATTGGAGAGCCACAGACTAAGGAAGGCCAGGAAGAGCAGGGAAGGAATCTCCCCCAGAGTCTCCAAGGGGAGCACAACCCTGTGGACACCTTGTACTTTGGCGGGAGTGCAGAATGAACCGAGGAAGCCAGCCTAGAGGTAAATGCATGGTCCTCAACCTCGTGGCCAAACAGGGCTCGTTAGATCTACTTTCCACCCACCAGAAGCAGAAAGAGGGAGGATGGAAGAACAGAGAGGTTAGGTAAACTTCAAAGTTTGCACAGCCAGCTTGTGAGCGAGTGCGAGCCAACCTCTAGTCTGTGGCTCGTGCCTGCTTCCCCTCAGGCAGGCCAGTGCCGAGAGAGCCCGTATGTGGCCCTTCACATATAGTAATGCCTCTAACTTCCCAAGAGGTCAGACCTCTTATTACCCTCACGTGACAGATGAGGAAACTTAGGCACAGAGGGCTTAAGTACGGTGGCACAGGTCACACAGCCCATGAGTGGCAGAGCTGGGGGATGAACCTGGGAGACTGTGCATGGGCCCTCGGTTCTCTACGATTCCACCAACGAGACAGTGGATTTTCACAACGAGTCCTAGCTTGTTAGATTGTCTTCCATCCTGACTCTTCAAGCAATTGGGCCTGTTTTAATGCGACTTCACCGAATCTGGTATTGTTTTAGCATAAGTGGGACCAGGAAATCACATTCTTTTTTGCCCAAAGGAAAAAATATTACAAGAGTTTGCCTCACAAGGAGGCTTTCAGGAAGGAATCACCTGTGTGATGAGGCGGGAGATTGGGTTTCTCACCTCTACAAGATCACCGCGTGCTGCAGATCTGGATCTGTCTCTGCTTCTGTCACTGCTGCCCTCTCTTTGGTCTGTTTTCTTCACTGCCCTGTCTGTCTGTCTCTGGGCGCTGAGCACAGGGCCCCGCACTTGCGGGTGGTTGAATGAATCTCTCCCTCTCTCTGCTTCAGTCTCTGTCACTGTCTCTCTGTCTCTGTCTCTCTCTGTCTCTGACTTCTTGAGGCTTGTGACTCAGGGCCCCCACCCTTGTCCCATCACCCCAGGAAGGAGACGGATGGACCCGGGCCTGTGGTGATCAGCGCCTGGATTGGGGGTCTGATTACCTGTCTATGGAACATTGATTTATGGGTATTCTCCCTCTCTTCCAAGACTCCGGATTGCAGCTAATTTACTGATGGTCTTAAATCACCTCCTCCCCACACACAGCAAAGCGACGCATGAAGCACCATCTATCATGTGCCTCCCATAACCACTGACTTGAATAAAACAAGGGCAGGAAAGAGAAATACCCACCTCCTTGCCAAGGATGGAGGCTCGGGCGGGGGGGGGGGGGGAGCTGGCTGTGTAATTTATCCAGAAACGGTGCAGCCCACACACAGCCCGCTTAATTTCATGTTTGGCTGCTGATGGGTTTTCATTTATAGATAATATAAACAGGTTGACAGGGCCCTAATTAACTGATTTGTGGTCCTTTGAGAACAAATGGTTATTAATATTCATAAACATTTGTAATGCTCAGGCAGATGCCCGGCCCTGACATGATCATAATATGTCCTCAACTGCGTGCACCTGTGATTGCTGATTTGTCTCTTGCCCGTGGACACCGGAGGGTGTTGACGAGTGCTGATGGCCCCTTGCCAGGAGACGGGTCCATCTCTTGATCACATCATTATGTGAGGCTTGCCGATTACAACTTGCTGCATCTTCCCTGATCCTTCTTTCTCTCTGGGTGTCCCTGGCCCAGCTCTCCTCTGATCCCACCCATGAATCTCTTTGAGACAAGACAAGAACGCCCTCCTTCAGGAAGCCTTCCTGGATTGACTTCTCTCCATGGTGAGGCCATCTTTCCACAGCATAGTCGGTTGGTGCCGTGTAATTGTTTACATGAGGATTTGGTTTTTAATGTTTCTAGGCTATTTTATCCGAGAATGTCCTGCCTCGTGAACTTTTCCTAAAATCAGGGACAAATCGATTTCTCCCTTTGGCCATGGAGTGCCATCTTAGGCAAAGTCGGTTGCCATGGTGATAAACTGTGGTAAATAACAAACAAACAGCAACAACTGGCCGCTAGCTGGCTCTTTATCATGTGCCACAAGTCTCTACCTGCCTCCGTCTGTTCATCGTCTTGCCACAGCCCTGTGAAGTGGCACGAGGGGCCTCCCCACCTTCCAGAGCGGCCCAGGAACTCAGCCAAGACGTTAAGTCAGAGAGTGGCACAGCCAGAGTGTCTCTTAAAAGAACCTCTGGGGATGCCTGGGTGGCTCAGTCGGTTAAGCGTCTGCCTTCGGCTCAGATCATGATCCCAGAGTCCTGGGATCGAGTCCCGCATCAGGCTCCTTGCTCAGACGGGAGCCTGCTTCTCCCTCTCTCTCTGCCACTCCTCCTGCTCATGCACTTTCTCTCTCTGGCAAATAAATAAATACAATCTTAAAAAAAAAAGTCTCTGAAAGAACTCATGACATCCAGTCCATATGGTTTAATCCAGTGACTTTAAAACTTTCTTCCTTCCCTGACACATAGCATGAAATGTATTTTGCATCATGACCCGCACCACATACGTGTGCAGAGACACACATGTGGGCGTACGCATACACGACAGAATTGACAAGACTCGTAAAGCAAGATTTACCTTACGATATGTAAAACCATCTGTTAGTTCCCTTCCTGTTCTATTGTCTTCCACCCTATTCCAATCCCATTCAGAAAAATTCTGACCCACCGAGTTTATTTCTTAAGTTAGTAACAGCTCATAGTAACATGGTGGGAAGCAAGACACACAAACACATGGAAAAGATGTTATACATTTCCTTAAAGCTTTATAAATAGTGATACTGACATTTTTCTAGAACTTACTAGGTGCCAGGCACTGTTCTTAGTACTTTTCAATTATTAACTCAATCCCTAGCACAACCTTATTGGAGTATTATATGAAATTGCCAGTTACCGACAATTTCCTATGGGGAGCAGCCATTGTATATGGGTGAGCTTAATATACAGCCTCATGATAATTCCATTTTACAAACAATAAAACTAAGGAACAGAGAGGTTAAGTAACCTACCCAAGGTGGCACAGCTGGTGAGGTTGCTGCGAATCACGCTCAGGCAGCCTGGCTCAAGCCCCTGTCCTCCCAACCATTGTTTGGCCGATGCTCTTGAATCACCGACTACTCCAGAACATCAAGGAAGCTTTCTATAGGATTTCTGAGCTTCCCTGGCCCGTTCAGACATCACAGTATCCAGTGCCCCTGCATCCCTAAAGCACCCCCACTCACATGGAGTCCTCCGTGCTTCATCTCCCTCCTCGAGGGCAGCTGAATTTGCCGGTGACTTAGAGGCAGTACAGTGTGTGGCCACACTGTGCTCTCTTCGAGCTGGTTTGTATCTGGGGTGCGTTTAGCAAACACCAATGTAAAAAAGTAGTCAGAGCCCGCTGAAAGGCTGAGCCTCATTCTGGACTGGAAGTATTTTCGTACCTAATGAACACAGGGAAAGGATTGGGCTGGAGGAGGCGTCAGAGTTCTGAGAGTCCGACTGCCAGGCCTGCCCCGCACCACACTGTGCATCAGAACGTCCCCAACACTTGATGACCCGCCCTGTCACAAAACCTTCCAGTTACACAGTGCCCTGTGCGTCCAGGGCATCATCCATCAGCTTCTGGAAATTTGAATTACATCTTGCAAGCGGTGAGGTGCTTGCTTACAGTTTATTGGCCTCCGCGGGCCTTTCATTTCCTTGTAAGCATCAGGACCGTCAGGGTCTGTGGGTTCCAACCAACTAGCCATCACCCAGCTCTGCGGTGGAGCCTGGGGATGGCACGCCCTCCTCCACAGAAAACAATGCGGTAGCACCCAAAGCTGAGCTCGGCTCAGGTTCTAAAATTACTGAACAAAGGGAGTATCAAGTGTAGGAAAGACTGAGTCTGATTCAAACCCCAGAATGGATCTCAACTTGGGTAGATGAACTCCGTCCTGAGTAGCCCTTGGCAGCTTGAGACCCGCCTAGGTCTCCACTTCCTAGTGGGCGGGGCTCCGTGGAGGGGCGTGGCCGGCTGGGTTATTTACATGCATGCATCTCCTCCGTAGTCGGTGTTTAATTATTAGCATTGCGTTTATTCTTATATTTGTTGTAAGACTAAAGCTAATCTTCCCATGTTTTATTTTCTGTCAAGTGTATCCAGCTGTATTTACGTCTGGTGCAACTCCACTGCTATCCTAACACTAAAAATATCTGTTCAAGGGACACTGATTTTGAAGAGCATCTGGTGGGACAGGACTGAAGAGAGCTGGAAGCTCGACCTGTCTCTCATTTACCAACCGTGTGACTTCGGGGAAGTCATCTAATATTTCTGAGACATATGTGCTCTTTTTTCTAGACGAGTGACTCCACTGAGGACAATTTTGCCCATAGGGGACATTCGGCGATGTCTGGAGACATATTTTTGGGCTGTCACCCTCTGGAGGGAAGGATGCTACTGGCATCTCGTGGGGGGTGGGGAGGAGGACAGGGATGCTGCTAAATATCTTACAAGACACAGGACCAGGGCTCCTTACACAGTAGGGTTGCTCAGTCCAAAGTGTTAAGAATGCTGAGGTTGAGAAACTCTGGTTTAGACTTACAAAATGTATACAAAATACTATAATGAGTATCCATGCCTCTACCTCCCAGACATCAGGAGAGAGTCTAAGTCCTCCATGTACCCCCCTCCCCGCATGCCCTTCCCTCCTTGCAAAGGTAGCTGCCATCCCAAATCATGTGGTTGTCATTCTCACGCATGTCTACCCCCTATAACAACGGCGTGTAATAGCAGATTAGCCTCATTTACAAGACCGTCACAACTGAGTGTGAGACAGAAAGCCCAAGAAAATGTCTTAGATATCCCATAAAATAATTTACAACCAGGAACAATTACTATAACTTTATTTGCTTTTTCCTGTTGTCTTTTTGAGCATTCAAAGTAGAAATCATTCCACCTCATTTGACATATGCAGAAATAAAGCCCAGAAAGGTTGAGTGATTTTCCTTGGCCACACAGCAAGGTAGGACCCAAGTTGGGCTCAAATGCCAGTCCTCTGAGTCAACTCCTGCTTTCCAGAGTTGAGCTTAAACACCTTTCAAAGAATTTGAAGCACAGGAATGAATAGAAGTTGATCCTGGGCCTCTCCCTCGGGTTAGCATCTGCTCTCTGGCATGTGTCAAAAGCATTTCTCTCCGATTTATTTGCCTCCCCCGAAGTTGCCATTTCATTTCATAAAGAAGCATTGAGGCCGCTGTCTCTCCAGATGGGTTGAAAATTGAAGCTTGCCCCGAAGGCCTTTGCCCTTCCAGGCCAGCCTCTCAATAGAGCGAGAGCCAGCAGGGATGGCAATTTAGCTGCCTCTTATGCTCTTTTTTGTTCTTCATGAAAAACAGTTAAAAAGAAACCAATTTTTGAGAAAATGACCCAGGTGATTAGATGAAATCGCTTCTCTTGCTTTATGCTCCAGCTGAGAAGCAGCGACCAGACTGGAGGAAGGAGAGGTGGGAGTCAGGTGGCTGTGGGACCCGGGTCAGTTACTGCCCCCCCCCCCCCCCCCCCCGCCACTCCGGGTAAGGTCAAGGTTGGAATGCAGAACCACTTCACAGCCGACTCCAATCTTACTTTTTTCTATTTATTTAAGCAAAGGTATGCACACACAGATTAACCAAACAGTTCTGTAAGGTTTGTTACAGAAAAGGCATTTCTCATTCCCTTTGCCCCAATTTTCCTGCACTCTAGGGTGGCTACTTTCAACTCTTTTAGCTGAGTATTCTGATATTTAAATCTAAATAGCATGCTTTTGAAAAGCCTCCCCGGTTTTCAATGGCTAAGCAGGTGACCAAGGAGACATAACCAGATGTTACTATGTGAAGGACACAGATGCAGCTGCAGGCACATCAGCAGCCACTTTGTGTTCATGAGGCACATGCAGCTAATGATGTTAAATGGAAAAGAAGAAGACACCCATGTCCTACTGCCAACAGAGAACCTACTTACCAGGAGGGCCAGGACTATTCCCCAGGTCTTCCGTAACTCCCAGTGTGGTGATCATCCACTTCATCACAGTAGAGCTGATAATAAAGGTCAAGTTTCCATCAAGTTAGCAAAATCTTCTAGCAACAGTAACAGTAATACAGACACTCTTGGTTGTCTAGCCAACAGCCATCACCTCTCTTTTCTTTCCTGCAAACATATATCCCTGACTTTGTGTTGAGGTAGGAGATAGTGATCTCACGATCTCAGGGAAGCTAACCCACCTTCAATCCCAGAGGCTCAACCTGTGCTATAACCATCATGGTACACCCTTTTCCACTTTGCTAGTGATAAGTGATTGGCTCAGGAGGTGGTATGTGAATCTGTTCTGGTTAATGAGATAAAAGAAAAGGTTGGGGGCTGCCCACCCTGAAAAAAAAATAGACAAAGCTCATGACAAAATCTTTCTCCTACCTAGGAATGGAAGATCTGCATCTTGGCAGCCATCTTGTGACCATGAGGATGTAGGCATGAGGATGAAGAGCTAATATGCTGAGGAAAGTGGGGCAAAAGTGTGGGAAGACCCTGAGTCCATGGTGATGTCACAACACTACCACACCAGCCCGAGGATCTCAGGGCTCCAGCTAGCTTGATACATGAGACAAGATATTGTCTTGTCTCTGCCTGAGACAGAGTTTGTTGGGTGCTCTGTAATTGCAACCAAGGGCCTTCCCACTGATACACATATCTTCCCGTTCAGAGCAGGCTCCGACTGAGTCCCATTTCCTCCTGAGGAAAGCAGCAAACATTTTGTGCAGCCACAACCAAGAGCCGGTCATTTTCTAGACCGTCGGAATACAAACCTGAGATGAATCCAGTCTCTGATATCACAACAGCTGAAAGCATAAGAGAAGCAGCATGCAAAATGGAGGTATTCCTAACAGCTGTGTTACGGGTTCTGTATTGAGCACTTGACACGTGATGACTCGCTTGACCGTGGGCAGTCAAAGCTGGTTGGAAGTAGCACCAGCCTCACCAGACAGCAGTGGTTCTGTTTCCTGTGCTTACCCGACCCCAGGTCCCCTGTGAGTCTAGAGGCTGAACTTCACGGAGGGGTGGGGGGCAGGGTTGGAGGGACCACCCTAAAAGTCAACGGTGGGCTGCAACCTGAAACCCTGACCCTTCCTCATCTTTGATGGAGTGTGTCAGCCTCTGCTCAATGAGAAAAAAAGTTCAGAAACCCCAGCTGATGGGGACCTGAACCAAACAGGCCAAATCGGACTCGCGAGTTCCAGCAACTCTGCCCTTCAGGAGGGGGATACGTGTGTGCTGGCCTCACAGTGCTCATGTGGCAGGAAAGGTTATAAATAAACTGTCCTCCTTCCCTCCCTTTCTGCTGCCCCCACCCTCTGAATGTTCAGTGTGTGGTTTCTTCTCCCTTTGAAAGCTTTTCCTGGCCTGATGCGAATCCTAATTAAAGTCATGCACAGCGTGACTTTTAATTAGCCTAAGCAACCCCACAAAAGGCATCAATACTGAGCAGGATAATTGTGCCAAGTGACTTTCCCCCAAGGATCAGCAGGATGCCCCAGCTGGTGGGAGGCCTGGCACCCATGCTGCGAAGGGCCATGAAGGGGTCAGGCTGGGCTCAGCCAATCACGGTTTTCATCTGGGGCTGCCTCTTTGCAGACAGGAGGCAATGACTTTTATCGGAGGGTTGCAGATGTATTTCATGTAAACTACATGGGATTTAAACTAGGTCCCAATTGGGGCACCTGGGTGGCTCAGTCGTTAAGCATCTGCCTTGAGCTCGGGTCATGATCCCAGGGTCCTGGGATCGAGCCCCACATCGAGCCCCACATCGAGCCCCACGTCGAGCCCCGCGTTGGGCTCCGTGCTCGGCAGAAGCCTGCTTCTCCCTCTCCCACTCCTCCTGCTTGTGTTCCCTCTCTCGTTGAGTTTCTCTCTGTCAAATAAATTTTTTTAAAAGATCTTAAAAACAAACACACAAACAAATAAATAAATAAACTAGGTCCCAATTAGCTAAGACAACTGCCCCCTACGGGGCACGGCTGGATTTCCTATCTTGGGGCAAGTCAGCAGGGATCAAGGTAGAGGGAGGGGTAGAGATCCAAATCTGTTCTTTTGAGGGAAGGTTCTGAATCTAGATGTACAGGAGATAAATAAATGGAAGATGAAATCATTTTTTCTTAACAAATAAAATAATTGGGGCACAGTGATTTCTTAAAGTAGAAATGATTTCACTCTTCCTCATTCCCCCAAAGCCATAGATTTTTCTGTGCCTTTCCTCATTAATCAACCAGAAATGTGACTTGGGGGAGGTGGAGTAACAGCATTTTTTTTGCTGAGGAGAATTCATTAGGAATTCTGGAATACTGACATCATAATTCACTCCTAGCACAGCTGGCGGCAAATTTCCCATACCCAAGATGGGGGAACCCATTCAAAAACGCAGGCAGCCTTCCTGCCAAGCAACTGGCTCAAAATGGACGACTATTCTGTAAGCAGGACACCAGGACGCCTGCTCAGGGGCCTAGACTCCAACAGCTCCCCCGGCCCATGGAAATGTTGACTTAAAAATGGTACGACATATCGGGGGGCAGGCCTGGGAAACCCTAGAGCTAGTGGGGAGCAGGAGATAACATACACATGTCAGAAATCGTAACAAAAGTCAGTAGGAAAATAGGATTCTATCTGCCAAAAAGCAGTTTTTCGTCAGACACATATCTGCACGTTGCTATTTTGCAAATCTAGGTGTGGCTTGTTCTAAAACTAATGTAAAAGGGTTGGCTATTGACCCTCTTTTCCCTTAAATTATTTAAGTGCCTCACTCCCTTATTTTATGAATGTGACATTTTTAAGGAGACCAGATAGATTACCTGATTTAACAAATGGATAATGAGCTCCAACAAAAGGGACACCTTGTTTAACGTGAATTTCAGAATTGAGAAGGATAGATGTGTGTGCCGGGCACGGGGGGGTGGGGGTGGTCTCGAGGCCACACTTCCTAGGACAACAGAAATGTGACAAGTTAGGTTGAAAGCCTTTGCCCTTTTCTAATTCCCCGGGGTCAGGAAACATCTCTGGGCTATGCTGCTTCCAGCAATAGCCTACATCTGTCTGTCTCATTCTGACCAGGAGCTTCGGTGCTAGGCATGTTTCCTTCCAAAGGACAAGACACCCCTTCCTGTGGGTCTCACCCACCGGCCGGCAGACAGCTTCTTTAGCACTTCTGTGACTCCTGCATCCCATCCCCCCGCACGCACCTGTGGTTGGCCGCCATGTTCCCCTGGATATGCAGCTGTGGCAGAGAAATGGCCTAACTTCGCTTCTCCTCTTTCACTCAGGCTCAGCCCAACGTGGCAGTGAGACTTGTGGGTTCCTGCCAAATGTCCAGCGTCCGACCGCAGCCCCCACCTCCATGCTATCACCTTGATTCAGGTCCCCTTCGTCACCTCTCCTGGTTTGCTGTGACAGCCCCTAACTGGGCTCCTTGCTTCCATCCTCGTCTGTAGAAACCGACCTGTCCAAGGCTACATGTTTTTTAACCTTTTCATTTTAAAATGAAACTCGGTTACCAAAAAAACACATAAAAATGCATAGCTTCGTGAAATAGCATAAACGAACATCCTTATATCCTGGACCAAGTCAAGAAATAGCACTTTGCCAGAAGTCTGTCTGTGGCCGCACGCCAGTCTACAGCCCCGCTCCCCGCTCCAGAGCGGCCACCCCTCTGGCTCACAGTGAACACCTCGCGGTCCATCTCTGCAGCGTCGCCAGCCGAGGTGTCTCCTCAGACCCTGTGGCTAATGTGACTGGTTCCATAGATCTTGGTAGGTCTTTAAAGTCCACAGGATATCCTTCTGTGCCTCTTTTCCCGAGAATTCCTCTGTTGCAGTCCTGGGCCATGGGACCGGTAGAGTTTCTCACCATCTGGATTCTGGTAATTCCTTATTTATGGTCAGTCAGCGTCATCCACACATTCCCTCCATCCTCCATATTTCTTGAAAAATGGCAGCTAGATCCAGGAGGCTTGGTCAGAATTATGTCCGAAACTGGAAAAAAAAAAAGTTCTGAATTATAAAGGAGGTCTTGGAGAACCGCAGGAGATAACGTGAGAAGGTTGGGCCATGATGTTCATCCCACCAACCAAAGACCACTGGGACTTTAGCTGCAGTCAGTCATGGTTCCCTTTGTTTAGCTTGCTGCAACAGAGGAGATCCTCCACCACAGGCCTGGAGCATTTCGGTAAGAGGGATGGAGAAGTGCTTCTGGAGGGCTTGGGCTTCTGCTGGGGTATTAAGGAGGCAGGGTCACAAGGTGCGATACTTTGGTGGCTGGGTAACTCAAATATTTTTAGCTTGGAGGCAGGAAGATTAAAGCAGGGCTAGAGTGATCAGTGGTAAAGAGGCGGCCATCGCTCCTGTTAGCAGAAGAGGGGTATGTGCAGTCATTTCTGTGTCCTATTTCTGCCTAGTTTCACACATGGCCATGGTATGGCCTTTTCTGAATATATCGTATTCCGTGAGCATTGTTCCTGCTGATTTGGGAGCATGGTGACCTAACTGCCAGTTGCCGGGAGGGTTGTTTGTCTCTTTCTCGGTTCCCCTCCTGAGTCTAGCTGCAAACAGGACAGATTTTACTTTGTCAAAGGTCATATTGTGGAAGGCCTTGGCTATCAGCGTGAGAAGGTTTATATCTAACTTGGTAGATAAGAACAAGCCACCGAAGACATTGGGTGCTGGAGTGATAGAGTTAGAATTGTACCTGAGGGATGCGGTGTCAGTTTTCTGGGAGAGAAAAGATTGACCAGAGGTGGTGTGTCTTTTTAGAGACAAATATTATGATTGAGGTGAGAGTCAGCTCCATGTAAATCAAGGCGCTGACAATGGGCATGAAACAAAGATGACAGAGGCATTTGAGGGAAGAAAATGGGACAGGATGTCGGGGGTGGAAGAAGATGGTGTGGCAGGCACCGATGTCCCCTAACCCAACAGCCATCCCCACCTTTCTTGCTAACAAATCCCTGATTATTTTCTAGGAACAATGGAAGAGCAACGGTTGGTCCAAACCAATCTTGACTCTCCCAAGCACCATGCCCGATACTTCCAGATGCCCCCTGAAGAAAGGGCTGCCCTGTGGCCTCATTCTGGCCAAGGAGACCTGAGAGAATGTGTGATGGAGCTCCTAGGAAAGGTCTGTATCCTTATAAAAAGGACAGGTGCAAAAAAGATGCTCCCTGAACTGCCGTTTTAATTCCTTGTTCTCAGCGCAAGTAGACTATGTGATGCCTGAAGATGCCCTCCTCAATCTTTTGCTAAATACACTTATTTTTCACGCATCATTGTTTGTTGGAGTTGCTGTCAGCTATGGCCCCAAGCACCCTAACTATTAAGAGTCTCCCACCTGGGAGAGCCAAAAATGACTCAAATGTCTTTGAGCCTGGGTGGCTGACCTGATGGCTGAACAGAAGCAGGGGAGTCTAAAGGAGAAGTGGATTGGGGGCGGGTAGGAAGATGGTAAATTTGGTTGAATCTTCTGGGTTTAAGTTGACAGAGAATATCAAGATCTGGAGGTTGGGGCAGAGGCTAGAACTTGAAAAGGAGGCTCCCAGCGCTGTTGCCATCTCTGGGAACCTGGTCATCAGCAGAACAGCGCATGAGGCATGATGGGTCCATTGAGGAAGGAGGTAAGGCGATGAGGATAAGGAGGAGCAGACCCTCAGGCGGGGGCCCCAGGAGGGTGGATCAGGAAGGACAGGTCTAGATGGTGAGTCAGGAAGGGAATGCAGGAGAGTTGGGGGGACCCGTAGACCGCCGACCCCTTGACCTCTTAAAATAGCCACTCTAACCATTTAACACAGGAGAAAGTTGCCCATTTTTCTACAGAGAAGGATGAAGCTGACACCAGAGCTAGTTCTTGTTCCACTGCTTTCTTCTCCCTTTTCATTCTGAATGAGATGAGAAATCAATGAAGGGTTTTGAACAGGGGACTCGCACGATGCTCGGACTGCTGTGATGGGGAGAGGAGGGAAGGGTGGGGGCAGGAGATGAGAGGCAATGAGGAGGCCGTTGATGAAACCAGGTGTGAGATCTGGTGGTTTGGACGGGGGTGGGGGCAGCGGTGGAGGTGACGGGAAACGGTTGGACTAGGGATAGCTTCCAAAGATCAAGCCCACCCAGCCTCCTGATGGACGGGACATGACTTAGGAGAGAAAGGAAGGAGGTAAAGATGACTCTCAAGTTTGGGTCCTGAGCGACCAGAAGGCTGGCCTGGCCACTGATGGAGATGCAGAAGAGCAGAGAAGATACAGACGGAAGGGGAGGTATTAGAGTCTCAATTTGGACAGGTTATATCTGTGTGTCTGGGCTGCCAAGTACACCTGTTGGGAGCTCAGGGGAGTGTCGGCCCTGATGGAGGAGATATTAATGCCTTCGTCTGGAGAAGATCTTGCAGGGAGAGATATGGGTAGTCTCAAGAAAAGAAGAGATCCTCCCTAATCTTCCTAGACCTGGGTCTACTGTGTGACCTTGAGCGAACCACTCTTGAGCCTCTGGCTTGTCTACAGAAACACGGATGGAAGAATCTATCTCCGAGATCCTGTCTTCTCTGTGACTCTACAATGGTCCAGGTGGACCGCAGCCTGGGAACTGCAGACTGATAAAAACAGCTGACCCTTATGAGGATGAAGACCTATGCGCAGACTATCACTGCCCTGGACCTCCCTCTGGAGGGAGACGTCAGACGTCTCCAGTTCTTCAAGCCATGAAACATGAGGCACCAACCAGCAAGACCCCAACTATCTCCAGTGTTCTACAGCAGGAAATCAGAACCACTAGAGGATTTAGGAGGCACTTGTTCTACCAATTTGGTGTTGATACGGGAATAACAAAAAGGATTGATGGAACAAAATCCAGACGCACATGTTAATGAATAGGCAGTTAAGGGTGGCTGGCTGGATGGCTCAGTCAATTAAGGGTCTGCCTTCGGCTCAGGTCATGATCGCGGGGTCCTGGGATTGAGTCCCTCATCAGGCTCCCTGCTCAGCAGAGGGTCTGCCTCTCCCTCTCCCCCTCCCCCCCAGCTTGTGCTCTCTGCTCTCTCTCAAACTCTCTCTCTCAAATATATAAATAAAATCTTAAAAAAAAAAAGAATAGGCAGTTAAACCCAAATGAGAAAAAAGTCCAATTTTCCATAACAATGGCATACGGCACGTGACTTAGATGTTATAACAAGTCTTGGGATCCATATGAATAAAACTATGAAAAGAAACAATAAGATACATAACATATTCCTAGATAGAATTAATATTGACTAAATATTTACTGCCTCTTTTTTCAATCTATAAAATATGAAGCTCCACAAAGGTATCATGAGAAAAATGGTCTAAAGTGAATTTGGAAAATTAAGTCATAAATTAAAAAAAAAAAAAAGAATTTATGGTATTAGCCCTACCAGGTACTCTCACACATCGAATTGTAATAACTGAAACGTGGGGCTGATTGGGAACAGAACAGCAGAACCCAATAGAAATTCCGGAAAAGACTGGCATCGAGGTAAGACTTCTCAATGTGACAAAGTTCGCATTTCCATTATTTGGAGGAAGATTATTCCACAAATGATATTCAGACCATTTTGAAAGTGCCTAATGATCTAGATAAAAATATTAAATCCGATCCATATCTCATTATGTACATCAAAATACATTCCAGATGCATGGATAAATTAAATGTAGAAAACTTGAGTCTTGGAAGAAATAAGTGAATGTTTACATAATATTGGGAGAATCTGTAAACAGGACAATAAATGCAGGAAGTACAAAGGAAAAGTTAACTGAATGTGAAACAAAAATGAGAAATTTTCTTCCGAAGCTCTCAAATTCATTTGTTTCTCAAGTCTATGAACTTAGGCCAAGATATATTCTTGCCTTCCCTCGTTCATTCATTCACTGAGTGCCTACTACCTGGCAGATGCTGTTGCTGGGACGAGGGATACAGTGGTTCTTTAGAAAGGGCAAACTCCTGGCCCTCCAGAGCTTACTTTGCAGTGGGGCGGACAATCAACAGAGTAAATAGGTAACATATATCCTAGGTCAGATTGTACTGGGATTTCTGAAGCACCATGAAGGAAACAAAGGAGTTATGTTTGGGGAGGAACAATCTGCAATGTTAAACGAAGTGCTCAGGAAGGCTTCTCTGAGAAGTGGACATTTGAGCGCAGAGCTCTTGGAGGAAATGGGGTGACTATGGGGCTAAGGGCAAAGACCCTGAGCCAGATGTGTGCCTGGCTGTGTTTGGGACCCTCAAAGAAGCCCGTGTGTGAGGGAGAAGAGCTGTGAAAATGAAGACAGAGGAAAATGTTCGCTCGGGGCTTGGGGCTGATCATGTGGACTCTTGTGTCCCCAGGGTCAGAGAACAAAATGGTCCTAGAACCACGGCTCAAAGGCAAGTCACAGAATTCCAGGCTTCTGTGCTCACTCCCTGAACCTGGCTGGCACAACTACTCATCCACCTCCACTGGGAGGGAGGGCTTGACACCCCACGCTGACCGTGGGATTTATCCCCCAAACTAGATCCTCGCTGAGCATTAACAACGATTCCAGGCAAAGTGGGACTTGTAGCCCACCCTAACTGGATGCCGCGTGTGCACAACGCTGTACATCAGACCGAGGAAATGCCACCCTGTGCGCAGAGAGTGGGGGCGGGCCGGGGACCCAAAGGGCTGGAACCCCGGGCTTTTCCTCTGGGCCTCTGTTTGCTCGCTGGTCAAATGGTGACGGCAATAACGATCCCTGCCTTTCAGGTTTCTCGAGAGATGCAGTGAGTAATGCATGAAAAGCTCCTCAAACTGCCTGGTGTGTGGTATGCGCTCTGCAAGGACTGGCTTCGGTGTCCTGGGTCCAAAATGGGTCTGGAAGGTCTGAAACGGAACTGTGGGCGGGGCTACGCTAAGGGAGACTCGGTTCCCTCAACTTTTCCACCTTCCAAGGCAGTCTGGTGGCCTCTTTTCTCCAAAGTCAGCACTCTCGGGCGGAGTTCTCCTCCAGCTTCCATCCCTCTGGCTCTCCCTCTTCCGTCTCCTGCGTCTACTTATAGGGACCCTTGGGATGATGACACCGGGCCCGCCCAGATAACCCAGAAGCGTCTCCCTCTTTTAGGGTCCACTGATTAGCAACTTAATTCCATCCGCAACTTGAATTTCCCTCTGCCGTGTAACCTAGCATATTCCCTTCCAAGGATTAAGACACAGACGTCTGGTGGGAGAGCCATTATTCTCCCTACCAAGGTGGGTAACAGAAACTAACTCTCCTCCTCCCATTCCACAGGGGGGAGCACTGAGGCCCCGGGAGAGGAAGTGACCTGCCCAAGGCGCTACCCGCCCCTCCCCCATCAGGGCAGTGAGCAGACTCCTTCCGAATGTCCCCACCCCCGGGCCAGGGCTTCCCCAGGTAGAGAAAATTCCATGTGACCTAACCCGCCGCTGGGGTATTCGGGGAGAGATTTATGTGTTGCCGCGGTGGGAAGAACCTGCTGCATCTCCTAAGTGGCTCAGCCTGGGGTCTTTCCCCTTGGTAATAGGAGGTAAAAGTAAACCCAGGGACAGTCAGTGATTTTCGCTGCTGCTGGAAGTCACATCAAGTTCAACAGTAGTAATTGTAGAAGCGCCCTTTCCAAATCGCAGATTCATTACAGAAAATATTTCAGAATAAATGTCCGCTTTCTGCCCCTCGAATAGAAAATCAATACGGCAGTCGTGCTCAGGGCAGATGGCTGAGGCAGGAGTCGGGTTAGTCACACTCCCCCATCTCAAAGGTCACTCGGGAACCTTCATCATGAGCACACCCCCTCCCGCACCCGGGCTGGGGAGGGAGGAGGAGGCGGGTAATTTATACACGTAATTATCCTCACGGAGCGAACAGATGGGAGACTTTCCCCAGGGGACACAGTGTACAACGTCCCATTTCTCACTGGGGCAGCAGGGACAGTTCCAATTAACCAACTTCCCATGAACCGGCCCCCAGCAGAACTGAGGGGAGGGGAGGAGAAGGAGAAAAATGTGCAGTGTTTGCTTTCGCGTCTGGCGCAGCCCGGCGCCCACTTGAAAGCTTACTGCTCTCCCCTTGATCAGAAGCCACATTCTCAGGTTCCTGCCCTCAGACGAGGCTGCCCACAGGGGCCCCTCCTCTCCTCAGCCAGGAGGCCAGGGTGCATGGGGGTGCTCCGCCCCTGTGTGGAGCACAGGGACCCCGGAGGCACTGCTCCTGACCTGAGGGATATGGGGCGCACCCGGCGTTGGGGGGTGTGCCCCGGGAACGGCCGAGCGGGAGAGAGCGTGCGCCTGCGCGGGAGGCACACCGGGTTCCCATCCCTGCCAAGCGCCATACCTAGCTGTGACCTTGGGCCCCTCGTTACTACCCTCTGAACCTCAGTTTCCCTGACCAACAAAGATGTGCAGTCAACACCGCCTGAGAGGGCTTGGAGGAATGGCCAGGAAGACACACATCGGGCATTTCAGTATATACTTTTCCTCTTTTTCTTCGCTCTACTGTCTCAGAAGTGGGGGGGGGGGGCAGCCCACTGACTTGGGGTAAGGAGGGAAGGATTTTCAGTAGGGGTGCAGGCTGAGCTGAGCTGTGAAGAAGGGCGCTGCCGGTTGCCTTCCAAGTGTCCACTGGTCCCTCCCACGCATCAGGCCCCGGGCTCTGTTCAAGGTGGCACTGCGCCCCGCTGAGATACTCACTTTCCCAGACCCCCTTGCAGCTCCGGGGCCACGTGACCCCATTCTGGCCAATGAAACATAAACAGATTCTGCATTCTCGGGAACGGCCTCTGGCTTCTGTGACCTAGGAGCCCCCCCCCCCAGCTCCTCCTCTCTCCTTCCTGCCTTAAGGAGAAGCCGCCCCTTTGGAATCAGAGGGTGCTGAGCCCGTGGATGACGGCCAGCGTGCTGAGGATGCAAAGCGGGGAGACAGAGCCTGGTCCCTGGGCCGCGAGGGACTGATACTCACTGGCTCCGCTCTGCTGCCTCTGCGCTTCTTGGGCTGGGAGAAAAACAAACCCATCTTCATTTAAGTCACTCTTAGTTGGGCTTCATGTTACTTGCATCTGAAACGAGTCCCACATGATACAAATGGTTTGTCAGAGTGGTACTGAGGAACGGGACAGGCGTTCGTTGGTGCGGGAGGAAACGGCAGAAGCAAGTGAAGGAAAGCAGGGGAGCACAGAGTCCGTGTGGTGGACACGGATCCTGCTTCTCCACCGTCCAGTCAACTCCAGATGACCAGTCATGGCAGCCTGATGGGAAGTCTTCTGGAAGATTCCAGCGAATGGTTTCAGAGCTCTATAACAAAACCCCCAAGAACAGACAACCTCTCCTGTCTCCTCTCTTTCAGACATTCTTCACATCTGGAACTGTGGGCAGCCAGCTCGTTGTCAAGAGGGAAGTCGGGCTGTGGACCAAGCTGACAGAGATCCCAGAACAGAAAGTGGGAAAGACCCAGATTCCTTAATGCCGTCCCTGAGCGACTGTATTACGCACACTGCAGCTTCCTGAACTCCCGTGCAAATAATAATAATCGCTGAAGTCATCCTTGCTGAAAACAAGTGGAGATGGGTCAGCCAGAATCATCCAAACCGACGCTTTGTATTTGAGGGGAAAAAAGATGCATTGATCAGCATCCGTTAACTAGGCTGATAGCATCTGGTTGTTTTAAGTTACCACGTACACGGCTTTCCTTAGTATTCCAGAGTAGCACTTGCTTCAGGCTTTGATTAAGTCTGTGTCACTCGTCAGGTGTACAGCTTGATGGTAAGAACGTGGACCGTGGGCCAGACTGCCCAAGTTTGAATCCTGCTTCTGCCAACTTCTTGCTTCATGACCTTGCGTGAGTTGTTTAAACTCTCCTTACCTTGCTTACTTTAAAAACAGAGATAACACTAGCACCTCCTTCGAGGGGTGGTCGTAAGGATTACATAACCTAAATCACAAAAAGAACGGTCTCCGGCACGTGGTAAGTGCTGTGTAAGAGTTAGCTGTTGTCGTGCTGATATGCAGGCAAACAACATTGTTGACCCCGATTGTATTCTGCTGTTCCAGCGATAATATTCCCATATTACAGATAAGGCAACCAAGGCACAGAGAACTAAAGGTATTTGCCAGGGGTTCGCACAAGTGGTAAATGGAGAAGCTGGGATTTGAGCCCAGGTAGCGGGACTCCGGGGCTTGATCTCTGAACCACCGTGCTATTCTGGATCCTTTACATGGTGGTCAGACTGAATGAAGCAGACAGCTAACCAGGGTGACTGTGACGCAGGCTGGAATCGTGAATACAGTCAAGCACCAGCAACAACGGCAAGCTCCTTCTCTGCCAAGCTCCTCACAGTTTTCCAGCTCCTGTCATTTCAAAGCACCGTTATAATTTCTCTGTTGCATTTTGGAGCCCCTGGAAGGGTCAGCGGGCTCCCAGATATGGAGGGAATCTAGCCAAATCCCCACCATCTGGCACCACCCAGGAGACAGCATATGCTGTGGCCCTCTGCATGAAGCACCCCTCCAGATGCCTCCAGATGAGATCCTAAACGCCTCCCAACCCAAGTGCAGGTGGTCCCTGAGCCCCTGCTGAGGAGAGCTAGCCCCCCACAGCTGACAGGTTCTCCCATGCCCTGGGTCTTCTGGGGCCTTCCCGAGCCAACAGCCCAAAGGGGACCAAGCTTGGAAGAAAGCACTCTTTTTCTTCTTCAGGCTGGAACAGCGCCCTTCGGGCAGGAGGTATGGAAAAATAACTGACATGAGACTAGACTCACAAGCGTGGGGCACGAATGTGGCACCCAGCACGTCCAGGCACTGCACAGGGTGCCAAGAACACAAAGATAAATAAACCCTGGTTCATGCCCTTAAGATGCTCACAGGGTAGAGAACAAGACAGACAGCAAACAATGAATGGGAGCTCTTTACTGAGTAGTCACCACTTGACAGGCACCATTTTAAGCATTAAGACATTTGGTCTCCACACCTACTCTGCGAAGTGGGTCCTTTAATCAGTGTCATTTCCCCTGGGAAACTGAGGCATACACAGAGAGCTTAGGTCACTTGTTCAAGGTCACACAGCTCATCCGTGGCTGGAGCCAAGTATGAGCCCAGGACATCTGGCTCCAGGCTTCTCTGCCTCTAGCACTCAGCAGAGGCGTGAGATGTGCTCCAAATAAGGATTGGATGAGGGCATCCTGGGGCCCCGATTGGGAAACCGTGAATTCTCCCCACTGGGGAGGGGCTGCTCAAAGGGAAGAGGAGTCATGAGAGGTGGACAGACACAGACTTTGCCAGATGATGATGATGATGATGATGATGATGTTGAGAATAGTAGCAGCTAACACTTACTGTGTGCTTGCTAAGCGACTCAGCTGAGTTTACGAAGTGGTTCCACACAACACACTTAAGAGGGTCACCATCTTTAGGCGAGGTTCTAGATGAGACAGTCGAGGCACAGACTTGCCTCATTTCAGGTGAACAGGGAGAAGCAGAGCCAGGATTTGAACCCAGGGAACCTGGCCTCAGAGCCTGCAACCTCACCACTACACCAAAGGGACAGGGAGAGGGTCGAGGGACAGGAAGCTCTCCAGGCAAAGGAGGGGACGTGGGATGGTGCCTGGCCTGGGTAGGGAATGAGTCACAGTGCCCGGCATAGTGAGGGGGGCGGACTGTGGGCGAAGGGACAGTAGGGGAAAAGGGATGTTAAAAAGGCCTTGATTTAGCCTAAAAGGAGAAAGGACCTCAGCTGAACATGGCTGAGAGATGTTGACAGTTTCTTCGCATTGAGGTCATGTCCGGTGTTCAGTGGGGATCTGAGTTCCAGTTGTGACTCTGGCCAACATGTGACCATGTAGCTGAGACTCAGCTTTCTCTTCTGTGAAGTGGGCACTTCGCAGCTTATAGTAAGGTAAAAACTCCAGTGCACAGAATGGTGTAAGGGAGTGAGAAGCGAGGAGTCCATGTTTGGTATACCCTTGGAGTACAAAGTGCGAGATGAAGCACCAGACGTGAAGCTGCGGAGGGACGTGCAGGGCAGGGTGGGCGGGGAAACACTGAGTACCAGTTTGGTGGGAGAATGATGTGCTTTATATCAGGCAGGCTTCTTAACTGCAACCGACAAACTCCCCTCTGATGGGTTCACACAAAACTGAATTTGATTAAAAGATAACAGGCAGCATAGTTTTCCAAAAATCCGAAAGCCAAGATCAGGAAATACACAGCCACAAGCTGCACCTGACCTCGGGGCACTGGAAACCAGAAAGGGCACTTCGCTCCAGAAGGACCACATGCCTCCACGGCCTTGTTTAACAGACCCTCCATTCTCCCTGCCTCTCCCCTTCCAGAGCATCCTCCCAAACGAGAGGATCTGACTGGAGAAACCAAAGTCACATGACTGCCCCTGCAGGAAGGGAGGCTGGGAGGATGCCATCTGGCGAGGTGGGAACTGCATTATGGGAAAGTCTCCAAACACAAGATGGGCATTCGGAAGGTGCTGGGCAGCCTCAAAAATTCTCAAATGTCCTTCTGTGGTCCGATTTGCCTTGTAGTAAGATTTCTCCAGTAGGAGCCCGGGGTCAAGATTTTGGAAGGATAAGACTGGAGACCAGGGAGACCCCTGGGAATCCGCAAGAGGCAACAGGGACCTGAATGTGGGCAGTGGTGGCCAAGATGCCGAGAAGGGGGCAGATCTATGAAATATTTAGGAGGGAGAATCTGCAGGACTTGAAAATGAGGAGTTAAAACCACTGGGGGGTGGGGCACGCCTGGGTGGCTCAGTCGTTAAGCGTATGCCTTCAGCTCAGGTCATGCTCCCAGGGTTCTGGGATGGAGCCCCGCATCGGGCTCCCTGCTCAGTGGGGGGCCTGCTTCTCCTTCTGCCCTCTGCCCCTCCCCCTGCTGTGTTCCCTCTCTCACTGTCTCTCTGTCAAATAAAAAATTAAAATCTTTAAACAAATAAATAAAAAATAAAACCATCAAGGGGACCCAAATGGAGCTAAAGGGATCATCAACCTTTAAGAGCATTGCAAAAACACCTCTGCAGGGAAGGATGCAAAGTGTCAGGGTGGCTGACTTTCAGGCAAGGAAGTTGGGGTGAGAAGAAAGCGGGGTCGGGGGAGGCTTTAGCAGTTCTATTCATGGTGCATTGGTCTTCTTTGAACTCCTTGCAACAGGAATGTGCTCCTCAGCCATCATTCCTTTATCTGCTCAGACATTGCTTTTCCAGGAAATACTAGCTACAGACACTCAGCAGGGATGGGCACCAAGATCCTAGAGGGAGCTGAGATCTGTGGTTCATTCACCTTTTAATTCCAGGAACCCACCCCCGGCACTCAGTGACCATTCATCATGCAATGACCATGTCTCCTGGAGCTAGGACTTCAAGAAGGTCACTTCTATTGGGGAAATAAAGAACAAGAGAAAAGTTCTGTATTCCCAGCCCTCCTTTTAGGCAAGGCTGTTTTTGAAAGAACGAGCAACATTCTCTGTATTCATCAGTGATGTTTTATTAGGACTTCCCAGTGAATCGGCCTCAGGATTAGCGGTGAGGTAGGGCCATAGCAAGGCCCTATCCTCATTAGCTCTGAACACATTTTCAACCCACTGAAAGATTTAAGGTTTGGCAGCAAAAAGGGAGTACACAAGGGGAGGGAAAGAGAAAAGCGATCAGAGGCTGGTTCCATTGTTTACCAGCAGTGGGACCCAGGGCAAGTTTCTTTCACAGCTGGGTCCCAGTTCCATGCTTTGGAAAACAAAGAAGGGGATCACGGAACCAGTGTCTGAGCTGGGGGGTTAAGGGAAGTGGTACACATGCGCACTTAGCAGAGAGCCTAACAAAGTAAGCACGCTATGTCAACACTTCTTATTGCAAGCTTTTTATGACTTGCGCCAAGCTTGTCATGCCTCTTGGATTTTGTACCTGCTCTTCCTTCACCTGGAAACCTTTCTTTGTGACCCTTCCAGGTGTGCAGCTCCTTCTTAACCCAAAGGTCTCAGCTCCAGTGTCACCTCCTCCGACCACGCAAACTAAAAGGGCCCCTCGCACCAGAGTGCCTGTCTAATTTCTTCCGAGGACTTACCACTCCCAGAAAATACCATCTTTACTTTTATCCCTTATTTATCGTCTGCCTTCCCACACTAGGACTGTCACGGCATGAGGGGAGGGGCTGTGACAGCTTGTCCCCCTGCACGATCCCCCAAGCCGGGGACAGTCCCTGGCCCAGAGTGCGCTAACCGTTGGCATCCGGTGAAGGACGGGCAGAGCTTAGACTTGATTCTTTCCTGCCCTGTGTTCCCCGGGGTCTGGTCTTCACTTCATTCTCCTGAAGGGCATTAGTGTGATTGAGGGGAATTCTCTGGATTCTTCCTCTACCCACCCCATTTTAGCTGCTGTAGATGTCTGGCTGCAGAAACCGGAAACAAGGTTAAACACAGGAAAAGTTGATTTCTTTCTCTCTCACGCATGTAACAGGGAAACTCCACGCTGCAAAGTGGTCAGGGGCCAGGCTCCTTTGTCTCCTGGTTTCCCCCACCCATAGGGCATCAACCTTATCCACATGGCCCCTGATGGCTCCCTGTCCCATCTGGACTCCACCCAAGGAAGGAACATGACAAAGGGCTCCAGAAGGAAGTTGTACTCACCACTTCCACTCAGTTGGCCAGAGCCTGGTCCCAGAGACGCACAGACACCAAGGAGGCTGGGGAAGGGGGATCCTCACTCTGCACAACCAGGCCAGTGAGAAGTCGGGGGTGCTGTCACTGTGGAACAGAAGTCTCCAACCCACCTCCCTCTTCCCCTCCCCTGGGGCAACTGTCAAATCAACGCCCTTGGGGCGCCTGGGTGGTTCAGTAGTTGGGCGTTGGGCATCTGCCTTCAGCTCAGGTCATGATCCCAGGGTCCTGGGATCGAGCCCTGCATCGGGCTCCCTGCTCGGCAGGAAGCCTGCTTCTCCCTCTCCCACTCCCCGTACTTGTGTTCCCTCTCTCGCTGTGTCTCTCTCTGTCAAATAAATAAATAAAATCTTAAAAAAAAAAAAATCAATGCCCTTATGAGAGAGGAGAGGAGAGAATGGGCCAAGGAGGGGCGGCCAGGGGTCTGCCATATGTGGGAGGAGTGGGGATGGTTTGGGCCTCTCCCTGCCCACTGCTGATCTTGCTGTTATTCCCCCTCCAGCCCCACTTGGGGATGTATCTGAGTTTCTCCTGCTGATAAGGTCAGAGTAGAACTGATCTCCCCTGGACATGCTTTGAATCAAAGACAGTCACAGTGACCAGGGCAGGCCAATGAGAGTTTGGACTGAGAGGTTTGCTGGCAGCCTTCGAGCTCTCTCTTGTTTTTCTGGAGTTACTGACCTGTAAGATGTAACCTGAGCTTGTCGGGTCATCTCTGTCATTAGGAGAGAAAGCCTTCCTACAAACTGAGCCAAAAGAGATGAAAGAAAGGCAGAGAGATGGAATGCAAGAGGCAGATGCCCCAGTCCAGCTGTACTTGAACTCCATGTATCCCTCGATGCTTTCAACACAAGATTCTTTGTTGTCTTACGCCACTTAGAAATAGGTTCTTGTTACCTGAATCTGAAAGCTTTCTGCCTATGGCTTTTCTTCCTGGATCCATGGAGTAGCCCACAGGGCGTGGGGAGAGGCTGGGGTTCCCACCTGTGTGGACGTCTGCTGGCCCTGGGTTCCACCTGATTGGTTGCCTGCCCCTTTAACAACCCTTCCCCCCAGGCATTGCCCAGCCTCCTTCCCTCAGCCCCTGCTCAGCTCCTTCCAGCCTGTTTCTCACTCCCTTTCCTCCCCTTTGTGCATCTGAACCTGAGACCCCTTCACAACCCCCAAGACAAGTCCACAGCTGCCAAAGACGAGTATTGTGATATGCGGCAGGGCACCAACTTCTTAAAGTTTTCTCTCTCTCTGAAGCCAAAACATTTTTTAAATTCTAATTAAATTTTAAATTGTAGTAAAATTTACTATTGAACTATTTTTAAATCTTTTTTTAAAGATTTTATTTATCTATTTGACCGAGAGAGACACAGCGAGAGAGGGAACACAAGCAGGGGGAGTGGGAGAGGGAGAAGCAGGCTCCCCGCTGAGCAGGGAGCCCAACGCGGGGCTCGATCCCAGGACCCCAGGATCATGACCTGAGCTGAAGGCAAACGCTTAACGACTGAGCCACTCAGACGCCCCACTATTGAACTATTATTTAAATGCACAGTTCAGTGGCCTTAAGTCTATTCACATTGTTACGTAAACATCACCACCGTCTACCTCCAGAATGTTCTTCATCTTGCAAAGTGGAAACGCTATTCCCATTAAACAACAACTCCCCGTTCTCTCTTCCCAGACCCCTTGGCAACCACCCAACCATTTTCTATCGGTATGAATTTGACTATTCTAGGCACCTCATACCATATTTGTCCTATTGTGACTGGCTTATTTCACTAAAACCATGTCCTCAAGGTTCATCCGTGTAGGAGCCTGGGCCAGAATTTCCCTCCTTTTTAAGGCAGAATAATAGTCCATTGTATGGAGAGACCACAGTTTTTTTATCCATTCATCTCTTGATGGTCACTTGTTGCTTCCACCTTTTGGCCATTGTGAATAGAGCTGCTATGAACACGGGCGTACAAACACCTGTTCTTGTCCCTGCTTTTGATTCTTTGGGGGTATCTACCCAGAAGTGGGATTATTGAGTCACATAACAATTCTATTTTTAATTTTTTGAAGAACCTCCATTCTGTTTCCCCCAGTGGCTGCACCATTTTACTTTCCCACCGGTAACACACACAGGTTCCAGTTTGTCCACATCCCCATCAACACTTGTTCTTTTCTGGGTTTTGTTTTTTATTTTAATAGCAGCCATCCTGGTAGGTGTGAGGTGGTATCTCATTGTGGTCTTGGTTTGCATTTCCCTAATGATGAGTGATGTTGAGCATCTTTTCATGTGCATATCGGCCGTTTGTGTTTATCCTTTGGAGACCTGTGTATTGAAGCCTTGGTGCCTTCTTTACTCATTTCATGCATACTTTAGTCATCTATCCAGCAAATATTTCTCGGGCATCTACTACGTGCCAGGTATTGTCCTAATGTGCTATAGATACAACAGTGACCGAGACAAAACAAAATTAAATTAAAAGCTCTTGTCTCCATGGAGCTGCCAATTTTAATCTCTTTATAACACAATCCTTATTTCGGAGGGCTTATTTCAGGAATGCAATAAAATCATGTCTAGGGCCCCCATCAGAGGCGGGGTACCAGGCAGCGCCTCCCTCACCGCTCCCCTCTCTCCCTGCGCTTTCACACTCCCTCCCTCCCCTCCACCACCTTCTCCCTGCCTGGCACCATCCAGGCTCCCCTACTTCTTCCCTTCGTGTGCATTTCAGAAGCTGGGGAGTCTCAGAGCTGGAGCTACGGTGCCTGTGGGGTCATTTCCATCCCTCCTTCAGCTTTGCTCCTGAAATATGAGACAACATCTTGAAAACACTCATCAAACATTACTTGTTAACCCTGCCATAGAGCAGGTGTACTCTAAGCCTATGGAGAACCTCCATGAAGAACGCTGTCTTCTCACAATAAGACAGACAACTCAAATATCTACAATGAAAACACCTGGGAAAGTAGACACTACTGTTTCAGACTCAGGCCGGGGAAGAGGCGGCTTGGAGGTGGGAGGCGTCCAACTAGCGAGTTGGGGGTTGACCCAAGCTTGGAGCAATGGGCAGAATTTGAACTGGAGATGAGTAGACAAGGACTAAAAAGGGAGGAATAAGGCTTATCAGTTGGTCTTCCCTTCTCATAACTAATGAGGACTTCCTCCCTGCTACCTGTCAAGGACTCTCTAAAGGGCCTTATCTAGATTAACTTGTTTGATCCTCACAACGACTATTCTAGAAGGTGTTATTAAACCCGTTTTCTAAAGCATGAAACTGACATAAAAGAAATCAAGTCGTTTTCCCAAAGTCATCATACTGTTGAGTGAATGATGCCGGGTTCAAATCCAGGCCTGCCTCCATGAGTTGAAACACCCCCCTGCCTCCTGTACTCCAAGGTAGACACACATACCATCCCTTGGATTCCTAGTCTAGGCCTGTCTGGCATGCAGTCACTGTTCAATAAGTATGTGGTGAGTGTTAATAAACACTTGCAAAGGACTTTTCAGTTTATAAAACATTTCACCTCTGTTAGGTCATGAGTCCTCCCCAGAACCCTGGGAAGGAAAAAAAAATCAATATTCTATAGATTAAGAAAATGAGGCATGATCCCAAACCAACTAAGTAGCAGAGTTGGAGCTTGAACCTCTGTTCAAGAAACTCTGACAATTCCTGGTTTGTCTCTACCAGGCCAAACCATTAGCAGCCATCAAGGCCAGAGTAGGCACGGCCGTCGGGCAAGGACATGATAAATTGACAGCTGAAAAGGAGATTGATGTTAGGAGAGAGATTTATCAAGTTCTAGTGCCCAGTGAAAAAAAATAATGCAGAGAGGGAACTTAGAAAGGAAAATGACAAAGAGGCCACCCTTTAAAGATCTGGGGGGGGGGGGGAATCTATCCAGGCAGCAAAGGTCACATGTGCAAAGGTCTGAAGCAGGAATGCATTTGATGTGTTCAAGGGTCAGAGAGCATCCCGATTCATCTGGAGTGTTGCAAGCATGTTATGGGGTCCAGGAATACAGAGTTAAAGCTAAGGAAGGAGGCAGAATTTTATTCTAGATGCAATAACCCCCTGGAGGTCTGAAAAATATTTTTAAATCATCTCTCTTGCATTTTACGGAGGATTCATTGAAGAGTGCAAAATGGAAGAGACAAGGCTGAGGGACTCTGAGTGGTCCAGGTTAAAAATGGTGGTGGTTTGGACCAGCATGGACTTGATGGAGACAGAGAGAAGTGGACAAGGCAGGGCCTATTATGGAGGTAGAGCCATGGGATTTGCTGATGCCTTGGAAGGTGTCAGGAGGAAGGAATGCGAGCAGTCAAGCATTGACCTTGCGTCATGGACAGCTGGCTAAAACTTGGCTTCTGGAAGCTTCTCTCAATGGAATGGGAAGGTGTCTCCGCAGGAGCTAAACAAGTTGCCTTGTGTCCTTAGGAAGAGGTGAACAGGACCCTGATAAATGCCCACCTTCTTCTCCAGGCTTCTCCTTGGAGCTCATTCCATATGTCAAGGAGGGCGCTGGGCCGCAGGGGCCGCCAGGTTTTCCAGCTCTCTGGACGGGTGCATTCCGCACCGTCTGTTGCTCCTGGACAGAGAAATGCAGGACAGGGGAAACATGCACGGCGGCCAGCCCCGGCCCTTCCTCCGCCGGCAGTTTGCTCAGGCCTATGTGTCCTGGTGCCAAGCAGCCCATACAGATGGGTTCTGTTAGCTCCGGGCACGGAGGCCCTGCTAGTCTCCTCACCCCAGCAGAGAAGTTTCCTGTGTCCCTCCCCTAAAAACTTCTGCATTCTATTGTACCTCATCTCCGATGACACTGTTCTGAGAACTTAGCTAATCTGATAAGAGAATGGGCACAGAAGTGTTGAAAGATGCATTGGCTGTACCCTCACTGACTTGGAGTTCTGTCCCAACATCATCCCTAATTAGCTTTGGGTGATGAGAAAGCCCTGGAGAGAAGGTAAGGCCTGCTTAGCACCCAACCAAGACTCTCTCCTTCGCTTACCCGGAGGGCGGGGAAGAGAGAGGAAAGATCGCAGCTTGGCACTGTGGAATCCACCATGGTTTCGGTCCGTCCTCAGTGTGTTCTGTGACAGTGGACGAGAGAGCGTCTGTGACCTGCCAGGGGCAGGGGGGTGGTGGTGCGCGGGGCACTGGGCGTTGGCACAAAGCTACGTCCTACAGCGTGGTGGTCGGAGTGTTCTTCCTCAGCGCTGTTGCCTCTGTTTCCCCTGCGAAGCAGTTGTGTTTCTGACCCTCGATTCCAGTGGGAGCACTCTCAGCAACTCCCCAAATTCAAGTGCCAGGCTGAAGCGGGGCAGTCCCTGCCCGTCGTCGTAATAACCCCCGCCCCATTTATTGAGCACCCGCCGTGGGTCACCCTCTATGCTGGGTGCTTTAATGTATATGTCCCGATTTAATCCTCTCTACAAACAGTTGAGATTGGAGTTTGTCCTTTCTCAGGCGGGAAACTCGGGGCTCCGGTGCCGACCCGAGGCCGCACAGTGGGGAGAGGCCCAAGCGGGCAGGAGCACCTCACAGCGACCTTGACCCCTGCGTCCGCATTCTCTCTGTGACCCTTGCTCTCCCTGCCTTGTAGCGAGAGTGTATGTCCCAGGAGGCCCAGATTGATTATCCTGACTTTTACAACCCTTCGCTTTAGGTTCCTTTGACTCCTGCTTTGCTGTGTTTGTAAAGTGGTGTTCTCTGAGGCACAGAGAACTTCACTGTATCAGAGGCTGGGATCGTGCTATCTCTGCCTCTCACTTCGCCTCCGGCTCGCCCTCCCCTCCCCTCTCCTTTGCTCCCTGTCCTCTCTTCTCTGACCAGCCAAATGATGCTCTAAAATCTCCTTTATTCAAGCCACAAGACCTCCAATGCAAAATGGCTGATGCGTAAAGACAGCGCCTCGGCTTTTGTAACCAAGCCCGGCAGCCCCGGAGCGGGTTTCAGGAGCAGGTTGACTACGTCGTTCAAAGGACATGGTCAGGACCTGGTGTTTCCATCTCTTGGCTCTGTTCTCAGATCAGTTTCCCCTCGTGGCTGCAGCATATTTCATCTGTTCTCAAATGCAATGCTTCTGGAAAGAGGGAGCATCATAGTGCCAACATGAATGTATTCAGTCAACAATATTTGGAAGCATCACTTTGCTGCAGGTCATTTTCTCGGTGCGGAGGACACCCGAGGCAACGCAGAGGGAAATCCCTGCCCTCCTGGAGCTTACGGTGCAGGCAGGGGACCGACAATGAAAGGATTCGCAAATAAACACATGAAGGATGTCAGGGAGTGACACATGTAATGAAGAAAAGTAGCACAAGGCCAGGAGACAGAGGGACGGTGGGGTGGCTATCTCTGAGAGGTCGGGAAGGCCCCTTGAGGTCAATCTTCAGAGGCCTACAAGAAACAGGCTGTGAATCCCTGAGAGAAGAATGTTCTAGGGAGAGGAAACCAGCAAGACAGAGGTCACGGCAAGGGAGTGCTGGGCGTGTCCACGCAAGAACAGGAGGTGGGGGTGCTGGGGACAGGGGAAAGGGGGAGGGTGGTGAAGTGGGCAGGAGCCCCATCAGGACGTGGGAGGAGCTTGACTCTCCCTCTCCCTCAGAACGAGAGGCCAGCGGAGGCTGGAGAGCAGGGGGAGGAGCTCTGATCTGCACCCAAAGGACCCTCTGGCAGCAGGGAGGCCCCCGGACTTTGGGGGCCGCATGCTCATTCCTGCACCTTTCCTGGGAGTGGGGCTGAGACCCTGGAGGGCCGTGGTCTGAGCTGAGCAGGGGGCAAAAGTCGTTCGCCAGAGAATCATCCCATCCTGCCGGCAGGAAGCAGACAAGGGGATTCCAGGCTGTAAAATCACGGGGCGGTAGAACCACTGTGTAGTGTAAAATCACTCCAGTGGCCCTCCAGTCCACAGTCCAGGAACCTTCCCGATGCCCATCCTTCCACGGGGTCTCTGAGGAGCACACTTGGGGCCAGTACAGGCGACATAAGGTTGTCTGTGGCCTCTAGGCACATGTCTATGTCTTGCCTTCTCTGATGGATCAGGGGTTGGTGAACAAGTACCCTGGACCAAATCCAGCCCACACGGCCTATTTTTATCCAGCTCTTGAACAGTGTTTTTTTACATTATACACACACACACACACACACACACACACGGGCGCGCACGAGCGCACCCGCACGCATGCACACACGATAAAGACCACACTTGGCCTGTAAAGCCTAAAATAGTCGCTACCTGGCCCTTAGAGAGGGTTTTTTTTTCCCTTCATCCCTGCCTGTCTCACTGGATTGGTTCCAATGGCGACATCTGATTGCATCGTTATGTAATCAGTCCTCTATGATTATCAGTAAATGCATGGTGTTTCAGAGCACGCCGAGAATCTAATTTTGCCATCCTCGTTTTCATATACAAGAGTCAGAGTAGACGGTGGGTGCTGACAGTTATGGGGGACCTCTGTTGTTTGTCCCCGCACAGCATCCGTTCTGCTTCTTCGGATCACGGCACCGTGGTTTTCATTCGGTGAGACTCCCCAACTCTTCTTAGCACTTGAGTTTTCTGGGGCAACAGCCCAGGTTCTGGAAGGGAGTTCTCAACCCGCCCTGGGCCAGTGAGCTGAAAATCTGTGATTGCCTTCTAGAAACCTGGCAGGGTGGGGGGTGAGGGGTTGGGAAGGCGCCTCTTCCCATTGGTCTTGGAAGTGGGAGGACCTCACCAGACCACTGGGGGCTGAGCCCAAACAGAGGAAGGTGGAGGTGAGAGACAGAGAGAGGAGGGCTGGGTCTGGTGATGTCAGCTGACCCCATTAATAACTATTCGGGTCCCAGCTTCTCTTCTTCCCAGCTCCGTGACCTTGGTAGAATAACCATAGAATTCATTAATCAAATTGGACCACTTTTGAGGATAAATGGGGGTGCTCATAATTATTATTTTGGGGGTATCCCAGGCAAACCAGGATGTATGATCACTCTGGACCAGAGCAGGTTACTTTAGGTCTCACGGTCTCGAGTTCTCCATCTGTGGAATATCCGTCACCAAAGAGATGCCATGAAGATTAAATTATGTGATGTGCGTACTTAAAAGACTGCCAGGCACACCACAAATTACCGAGATGGGCTTGCTACTGTTGCTGTCATTAATTGTCTGTCCCCGAGCACCTTGAAATTTCCTCCCATACTTAGAGAACTTCCCTGCTGGGCCAGCAGTTCTCGCTTTGGTGCAGCTCCGCTCTGCAGTCAGATGTCATTCCTGGTTTCCGAGCTACCACACCCAATTCTTTTCTCTCCTCCGAGATTGTGTGAGCCACGTGATAGCCTTCGACAAGCCCTTTTACACTTACCCAAGCTAGTTGGATTTATCCTGTTTGTAACTAACTCATAACCAATAAAACCCCCTAGATCCAACCATGCCTCCCCCGTATACAGAATTTTCAGTTTAACAAGACAGTCATCCTTCGAATTCCATTTAATTTGGATCCTTATCACTTGCAGCCAAAGCCTACTAACTAATACACACACTTGCTATCAAAATTGGGGCAGGATGTGGCGGGGGTGGGGTAGAAAAGCAAAAAACCATACTTCTTGTATAAAACCTTAAAACTACAATTCCTTAAACACTCGCCTCCCCACCTTGTAACATGTCCATCCTCACTCAACAGACTAACAGAGTCCCGGCTATCTAAACAGAAAGCTAAACATAGCCCACAGGCATCCCCTACCTGATACTTCCCGATTGCTAGCTTAGAAAATGCTAATTGAACATAATAATAAAAAATTTAAAAAATAAATGCAAACAAAGCCTCGGGTCTGTTTGCCTTGGCAGGGCTGGAGGAGTAAGTTGAATCCTTGCATGTGCTCTGAAAGGTGATTGTCTCTGGAAAAAAACCCATCTTCCTTTCCACCAGAAACTTGTGATTCCCCGGTATCTAGAGTAATTTGTGAGCATATAAAAAGGAAAAGAAAACACAGCACATTTGGATTGCCATACAACAGCCCCCACCCAACTCCCTATAAAAAAGTGAAGCCTGAGAAGGACGGGTTTTCTGAATACAGACCTTTGTGAAAACCCTTTAAGATTTATCTTCTTATCAACACCCCCAAAATAATTTATTTGGATATGAATAAAGATTTCAACCCAAGAGAAAAAAAAATTATAAACAGCTCTGGAAATAAAATTCCCATTCATGCTCAAAGTTCACATTTCTAACATTATTTCCATATGTGCGAGAAGGAAGAGGAGAAAATCTGAGCACTAAGATCAAGACTTTGCTTGTGTTGCATTTTTACGGGTAGGCACAGGCAGTGATGTCACCTTGGACAAAGGGGTTCCCGGCACCATCCTTCTGTAGGGATTTGGTTCTGGAATGTCAGCCCATACCTGGATGAGAGAGGGACCTGTAGGAGTCTTGTTTTTAAGAGAAATCCAACTAATGCATTCAGAGACCTCGGTTTTGTGTGCGTGACTTTAAATATCATGTAAAAGACATTATACAGTAGAATTTAACTCGTGTACATTTCTATGAATTTTAACGCATGTATGTATTGCATAACCACCTCTCGATAATCAGGATACAGAATAGTTCTATCAGCCCCCCACAAAAAAACCCAGCTTCCTGCTATTCCCTTAGAGTCACTACCCCCCACCACATGCATAACTCCTGGCAGCCCCTGTCCTGCTCTCTACCAATAGGGTTTTCCTGCTTTTTCAGGAAGTCATATAAATGGAAATATACAGTATGTAATTTTTTGAGACTGTTTTCCTTCACTTAACATAATATCTTCCAGATTCAAAGAAAGTGCTGTGCATCTTGACAGTTCATTCTTCTTATGGTTGAGTCGTCTCCCGTCACGTGGATGAACCCCAGACGAGTCCACCATTCGCCCGCTGAAGGTCATTTCAGTCGCTCTCGTGTTTTCGCAATTATGGATGGAGCTGCTATAAACATGTGTGTCCAGGTTTTGGTGTTGATGTGAGTTTTCTTTCCTCTGGGGTGAATACCCAGGAATGGGGGTCCGGGGTCATCTGGTAAGTATATGTTTCATGTTATAAGAAACTGAAACACGGTTTTCCCACGTGACCGTACCATGTTGTGTTCCTAAAAGCCATGTGTGAGCTTCCGTTGTGCCCCAAGCTCTCCTGCGCTCCCACTGTCCAGTCTTTGGTACAACCTTTCTCAGATGTCCCCAGCGCCATCATATTGTGGCTTTCCTTGGCATTTCCCTGATGCCTAAAGACAGAGAAACTTTCATCACGCGGGTATTCGCCATCTATATATCCTCCTTACCAAGAGTCTGTTCAAGTCTTCGCTGATTCCTTAATGGGGCCTTTTGTTTTCCTTCTGGGTTTCAAGAATCTTTTACATATTATGGATAAGTGATTTGCAACTATGTATTCCAATATGCGATTTGTGTATATTTTCTCCCAATAACAGACCTGATTTAGCAGTCTTTTCACAGTCTTTTAATTTTTACAGAGTCACTTTTTTCACTTTTTTTTCTTTTGTGGGTTATGCTATTGGTATCAAGTCTAGAAACCTTTTCCTAACCGCAGGTCACAAAGCTGTTTCCTATTCTTGGCTTCGATTCCATTTTTCCGTTTGCTTCTTGTGTGTCCATAATTGTGTATTGGGGGATTTTTATCATAGTCTTTGTCCGAAAATTTCAGTATCTGTGTTATTTTATTGTTGGTGTCTGTTAACTGTCCTTTCCATAAGTGGTGAGATTTTCCTGGTTCCCTATAGATCAAGCAATTTTAGATTTTATCCTGGATATTTTGTATATTATGTCATGAGACATAGAGTCTTGTTCAAATCCTGTGCACCACAGCATTGCTTGAGAGTTTGGGTATGAGAGGGACGCCTGGGTGGCTCAGTCCATTAAGCGTCTGCCTTCGGCTCAGGTCATGATCCCAGGGTCCTGGAATCGAGTCCCGCTTTGGGCTCCCTGCTCAACAGGGAGCCTGCTACTCCTTCTGCCCTCTGCTCCCCATGCTTGTGCTGTCTCTCTCCCTTTCTCTCTCTCTGACATATAAATAAATAAAATCTTCTAAAAAATGGTTTGGGTATGAGAGACTGGAGAAGAGAAGGGGGGGATGGGAGATGTTCACACTCTCTCTGAGTGTTGGCAGTTCCCTTCACCAGAACTCGTTCCCTGAACAAGGCTAGCGGGCTCCTCTGGGCTTCTCCAGGAGCTCTTTCCATCTCTGCCCTAATGCCCGTGCCTGGGTTTGGGGGTCGGATCACTTGATACCAGAAGTGGAAATCTGGCTCGCCACCAGCTTGGTGATACTTCAGATTTCGGTCTTCTTCCCTGATCGACCTGCGACGATTTCCTCTTCACAGTCCTCCGTTCAGAGCTCCATGCACTCTTTCCAGGCTCTAGAGATCTATTTTGTGGGAGAGACAGGGCAAACTGCTTATCTTATCTGGAACCAGAAGGGCCAACATCATTTTTTGAAGATTAATGATCCATTGGGGCCCCTGGGTGGCTCAGGCATTTAAGCATCTGACTCTTGATCTCAGCTCAGGTCTCGATCTCAAGGTCGAGAGTTCAAGCCACACATTGGGCTCCATGCTGGGCATGGAGCCTACTTAAAAAAAAAAAAAGAAGAAGAATCCATCCATTCATTCAGCACGTTTATTACAGTTGTCCTTGTGTCACAGTCCCATGTATATATACCACCTGTACCACTGATGTGAACTTCTCCAGCTCCAGTGCCTGGCTTCATTCATCCCCGAGTCTGGCTTTGCTGTGGTTTGCTTCGGCTTGGGTTGGTGCCCATAACAGGAAAGGACAGGGTAGCCTGCTTCATGGCAGGTCTAGTCCAGGATCCTAAGTGATTCTCTTTCTCTTGTTCATCCCTGCTTTCTGTAATGTTGGCTTCATCTTTGGACTGCACCTTCTGCCAGCTCATCTGGGGGCAACAGAATAGTTCCTGAGTGTCTAGGACACAGATCTTGTTTAATCATGAGGCACAAACTAGAGAAAGAAAGGGGATCTCATAGTATCTACTGCATAGGTCTTAAGTTTTTTAACCTTTTGCTAGCCCAAATTGGGCTATATGTCTATTCCTAAACCATTATCAAAACCAGAAAATGGGGAGAGTGTGAAGCTTGACAGAAACTCCTATGAGCTCCCCTGTGTATCTGAGCATGGAATCAGTCCCGCCCAACACTTGCATCTGGGAATACAGGAGGCGTGATTTTCCCAAAGGAAAATCAGAGTGTAAACAATGGGAGAAAGGATAGATGGGTAGATAGATGCCATGGAACTAAATCATGTAAATTAATTTTGAATGCAAACATCAAAAGTGGTAACTCATCCTTATGTAATTATGTCAAATGATTTATTGTTCATGTAAGGAATTACATCCAGGGGTTCAGACATCAGGAGTGGCTTGATTACGATCCCTCAATGTTTTATCTTTCATTTTCTGTGAGGTTCCCTTCTCCTCCTCAGCCTCACTTCCCAAAATGGCCCAGAAGTTCCAGGATTCAAGTCACCAGTGCTCCACCTCCAGAGGAGGGCTCCAAGGAAAATGTGAGTTCTGCATTGACTGGGCCAAGCTGTATCTAGGAAAATATTACACACCGATTGGCTTACACCTGGTCTTTCAGAAACAATCATGTGGCCAAAAAGGTGGAATTATGCTAGTTTTCTTGGAACATTCAGATCCCACTGCTGTAGTTGGGCATGAGGTACATTTTCCTGAGAGACACGGGGTACCTGGGAGGAGGGTGAGCATCCCCTGAGGACACGCATGGTAGGGGCATGAGCAGTTAGATACCAGATGGGCATGACAAATACCTACAAAAACCAGGACACTTGGGCGGCTCAGTTGGTGAAGCGCCTGACTCTTGATTTGGGCTCTGGTCACGGTCTCAGGGTCATGGGATTGAGCCCCACGTCGGGCTCCATGCTCAGCTCTGAGTCTGCTTGAGATTCTCCCTCTCCCTCTCCCTCTGCCCCTTACCCCGGCTTGTACGTGCACGCTCTCTCTCTCTCTCTAAAATAAATAAATAAATAAAACTTAAAAAGAATACCTACGAAAACTACCAGACATAGAACCATGTCCTTCCAAAGTAGAGAATGGGTCTTCTTCATTTTGAATTTCCACAATATTCACAGTCAATGGCACTGAGTAGGCACTCGATCAATTTTGGATGATGGGATTAATGAGTTAAAACAACCAGGCTATAGGGAATAAAATTCTAACGACATTTAAAATAGGATTCACGGTCCTAGGGCTAATTCCAATCGTAGGCACTGGAACGGAGGGACATACTTTGCTATAGCTGTGTCCCTGAAAACCTGTCAAAATATTTTGAAGTTAGGTAATAATTTGTTATCTATTAAGATTCTATCTTCAAAAGCCTTTTTTCAGGGAACACAGAGCGTCAAGGACAAGGCAAAACCAATGTCAAAACGTTCGTTTTATATCATTTTATCTTGGCTTCTAGGCTAAAAGCTGTGATACATCGACACATGTTACAAAACTCAAAACTCAGACAGTTCTCAGGAAGGGAACTGTGATCACTGAACACACGGTGCCTGGTGAGTGAGTCTGAAAGTCAACGCTGGAGAAGCTCAAGAAGGGTAAAAACCCTCCCAAACTCCTGGTCAAGGTGAGATTTGGGCAGAGTCCTGGGGGTCGGTAAGCCAATCCTAAAAGTCAAGGACAGTGTTACAGGTGGGATGAAGCATCCACGGCAAAGGCTTAGAGCCAAGACAAGGGAAGGGATGCCATGCTGGGGGTCCCCAAGACCTCCTGTCCCCTGGGAGGACCTGCAGGACTCGGCATACAGTTGTGTCCGTGGTTCTGATTTATTACGGCATAAAGACACAAAACAAATCATCAGAGGGAGAAGGCACCTGGGGTGAGGTCCAGAGAAAACCAAGAGCCACCTTCCAAGGGTCTCTCCCGCTGGAGTCACACAAGACGCCCTTCATTCCTCCAGCAGCGAGTTGTGACAACACGTGTGAAACGTTACCCACCAGGGAAGCTCGTCAGAGAGTTGGTGCCTGTGATTTTTACCGGAGGCTCCTCATGGGGCAGCCTCTACCTAGCATGTGCCAAAATCCCAGACTCCCAGAAGGAGAGCAGGTGTTCGGCAGAAACCATATTGTTTTGTATAAACAGTTTAGGCCCAGTGAGCCTCTCTTTATCAGTCAGGGCGTTGGGAACCCTCCCCAGATCCCAGTTCCCAGATGCCAGCCAAGGGCCAACCCTTGCAGCCAGACCTTTCAAACCCCCAGCATCAGGCCTGCTACAGCGACTCTTCTGCACAGACATTCAAGAGTCCACCCTCCAGGTCAAGGCTCTTAACTCCTCTAACCATGGGGACTTGGCGCAATAATAAATGACACTTAAGGCCCCCGCCCTGTGCCAATAACTGGGTGAGTTATTGCCTCAGTTTCCTTTTCCTGAAAACAGAAACAAGGCCAGTCACAAAGTTGCAGATCTAATTAACCCAGGCCAGAGGTGAGAACACCTGCTCCCCTCGGGGGAAAGATAATGAGCATCACCTCCCTCCATCCCCTCTCCTCTACAGCCTGTGATGTAATGCAGGGGCGGGAGGCAGGGGATCCTCTGAGCCTGTCCAGGCAGGAGCAGGATTCCTCTCCACTTACCCCACCGCAGCCTTGGAGAACGACAGGCCGCCCAGCAGAGTGGGAGAAATGGGCCGGGAAGCAGGCTGGATTTATACCCTGCCTTTCAAACACTTTGCGAATGTGCACCTGCATCACCTCATTTCTCTCATGAAGATCAAGAGACAGCCCAGACACACAGGGATATAGGAGTCTCTCTAGACCATGCTTGATACCTAGGGTGGATCGAAAAGTGTTTGTAGAAGAAACAAGTGCATCAATAAGTGAATGCCGGGATGCATGAAACCTGATTGTGAGTGCAGAAATATTTTGAAAACGACTTCCCTTGGATTCCACAGAGCAGAATTTACAGACTCAGTCAGTCATCAACGGTTGCCAACTCAACTCAGTGGTTTCCAAGAAGCACTTACTCCCACACTCGCAGGCCCATGGGGCCACAGCCCTTCAGCTGATCTGGACTGGGCTCCAGCGGGCTTGACGCGGCCCGGGACTCAGGTTGGCTCCACGTGTGTCCTTCCTGGCCCAGTCGGAAGGGGCACACTCTTCTCGTGGCTGAGCCCCGAGAGCAAGAGCGGGATGAACTGTGGGAGCCCATTTAATGTCTTTGCTCTTGTCCCTTCCACTGACATGTAAGTGCTCAAAGCAAGTCACAGAGCCAAACCCCCATCAAAGGGGTGTGAAGCACTGTCCGCTCACAATGGGAAGGGAAGAGGGTGAATATCTGCTGAACAATACTCCCAACTGTCACATGAGCCACAGCCTTAAACATGCTGATAAATACGTACACACATACATACACGCTAGAATCCGGAATACCCTCCTGAAGGGAAAAATCACAGTGGCAGCTAAGGCAAGCACACCCCACGGCCACGAGCCAGTGGCCTCAAGTTCCAGCAGTGCCAAGAATAACGGGCAGTGGCCCCCAGGGGGCTTCTAGCCAACTCTGAGATGGGTTGGGCGGTGAGATCATCGCTCCTCCTTTAGCAGGTGGATGCAGCACACATCTTACCCCCAATTCCAACTTAAAGGGCAGCTGCCGTGCTGGCCTGGGGCCCCCCATCTCTTTACATTGTAGATTGGTTGCCCGCCACTGCAGTGAGGAACTCTCCATGGGTTATCTGGAATCTCCAAAGCAGCACTGCAGAGAGCCTGGCCGATACAGCAGGCAGGCTCCCCGTCAGGGACAACTGATGCCAGACTCAAGGCACTCATGGGGTCCCACCACATACATCAGCTCAAAGAAAGACATCTGCTTCCCCCACCGGTGAGGCCAGTGGTGGGTGTGTTTGGGCAACAACGGGGGATGGAAGGTGCCGGGCGCACATCAGAGTTGTGTCGGTTTTGCCTGCATCACATCACACTCCTGAAGAAGCACCCGCCGGCCTTCTTTAATATCGCGTAGGCCCCCAACTGTGTCCTTGCCTTTCTACGGTGGAGAGGGCAGAGATGCATGGCCAGGTGCTAGATGGGCCTTCATCACATCGGAGTACCCAGACTCCTGGGAGGACATGAAGATTTTCAAAGGGCTCATAGTCACGGCCACATTAAGAGCATCGGTTTCCAGACCCTCCGCTGACATGTGTCCTCCTTGGCACAGCCTCCTTCTCACATATCCTTCTTCCACTATATAAAAAAATTGGCTCACCAGTCAGGGTACCAACATAAAACAGACAGCACACCCAGAGTGGGTAGTTCCAGGGGAGTTCACTAGAGGCAGTGCTTCTAAAGGTGTGGGTGGGGCACAGGAAACAACAAAGGGTAATGCTGGGCTTGTGAGGCCTGAGTAGCGTGAGGCGATGGGGAAGTTTCTAGAACCTGTCAGGGGAGGCTGTGTAAAATGTGAAGGAGCTACGGCCTCCTGGAACAGATACAGCCACCCTGAGTCCCCTGCCCCCCAACCCCACAGATGAGGCCTGGGAACACATGCCCAGCCTTACCCTCTTCTCTTCCCTGCCCCCCACTCCCGGGGCCTCCCACGGGCCAAATCCAACCCGAAGCCATAAGGAGAAGGATGGAGAACAAAAGCTGTCCCCACTGAAATGGCATCACCCATCCTGAACCTTATAAAGGTGCCCTCCCCTGCCGCTGAAAGTCTTTCAGGGCACCAAACAAGGGCACATTCACCTCAGCATTCAGAACACAAATGTCACTGATAACTGGGCACCGCACCAGGTCTAGAACCAGGAACCACCCCCTTTAACGAGGCAGAGGGTTTTCAAGTCTTCACTGTCACTGAGGTGGAAGAAGAGCCCAGTACCAATGTCAGCTCGTGGATTATCAAAAAGCACGGTGTCGTTTTTGGCATACAACTCGAAAGGAGCCCGAGCCATGGAACAGCATACAACAGAAGCCCTTCTTCTATTCCCGTCTGTTTGTTTACGTACACAGTGTCTCAGCGCTGACACCCACAAAAACAAAATGGTGTGAACAGGATTCATGCTGACACCTGCCTCTTTCAAATCCCAAGATTCATTCATAAATGCATTCACTGAGAAAAACAGTCCTGCCTATCATATTAAGAGAAGTATCTCGCAAAGTGTTTTACCTTTTTAGGATTAATCATTCTTCATCACGAGCTATGACATATTTATACTGCTCTGATCGATTGCTTTCTACGAAGAACCATAATGATAATTGAATTAAAAATAACTTACTTTAAAATTTAAAGACTCGTAGTCAATGAAAATGTTTAAAATTTAAATTTCAAATCATGAACCTATTTTTGTCACAGTCAGTGATGTATAGTAGTCATTAATAAAGGACTTCTACGAATAAAAATATGATACATTAAGACCAAATTTCTGCCAGGGGAGTAAACTTCAGCAAGAAAAAAGAACAGTGCAGAATTTTTCACAATGGAAATGAAGCTTGTACATGATTTTCTTTCAAATCCAAGATGACAGGTAGCAAACCACAATGGTTTTGGCCTTCAATGGCATATACTTTGAAAGTGATATTATAGTTCCCTTTTAAAATATCAGTATTTACAACAAACCACATATTATATCCATATATTAATTTTATTTATTATATTTCTTTATATGTGAAACATATAATACATGTAAAATATATATTCTATTTTAATAATGTATAATATATACTTATACATTAACATAATATATAATTTCTATGTATTTCTTTTATATCCAAATACACGTTTAAATCCATGATAAAACATTTAGCCGAGAGCTTAAAAATGTGAGAGTGCGGACGTGATTTTTAAAGCTGGAGGAGACACAAGGACATGAATCTGCAGAATTCAGCAGGGGTCAGATATCTTGCAGGGTCTGGTCTGCCCAGCGAAATAAGTAAAATCCATATGCGATGTCACTGGACGGCTGCATCCAGGGCCCAATGACAAGGTGACAATGAGGAGGACAAGTTACTATGGACCGAGACGACCACAGTAGATATCCCAGAGGAGCAGAGACTAACCCAGGGTTTGAGGGAGGGTTCAAGTGCACCTAGGTACAAGGAGGAGACCCAGGGAAGTTTGGAAAAGGGCAGTCAGTCGGCTTATGGCCCCTGGATCCTCTCATTTGCAATCAGATCAACCTGTTGACACCATTTCCTCTCCACCATAACCACCCCCACCGCAGCGGCGGCAACAATAATATCGCTCGTCTGTATTTGTAGAACACTATTTCTAGGCATTGGTTTGAGATACAGAGACAAGGAGACATACATTGTATGTCTGACACCTGTTCTTAGCCACGATCCCCTGCTGCTTCTCTTTTGTCTGTCCGCGTGTTATTCGGGCAGCCATTCCTTCGTTTATTTCATTCAGCACATAACTGTTGAGAGCGGACTGTGTGCGACGTACTCTAGATCTGTTTGTCAAGATACGCGAACTGTTGGTAAGCCCTCATCTGCATTTTTTGCCTTGGAGAATCTCACTCTGGTGTGGTTCGATTCTCCGATGGAAGGCCAACACCCCTTTCCAAACCTTGGAGGAGAACCCTGCTTTCTCTGCTCTCCTCCCCTCGTTCCCCAACCTCAGGGCCCACCCCCCAATCCCACCTGTCCCAGCCAGTCCTCGAGGGCCCACCTCTCTCCAAACCCTGACATCTCGTACAGCCCATCGCACCACCCAGCCCACAGTCCGTGGAGCTTCATATCATGCTTCCGATCAGAACATACGTACACTAGGGCCACCCCCTAACCTCTGAATCTCCCCAGGACTTCTGGATCAGTGGCCCCTGCTGAGATGAGACTTGAGATTTCAGCGAGTTATGCACTTCCATGTCCTGCTCCGGATTGGACACCCAAGTCCCAGCAGAAGCAGGGCAGAGTGATGGAGAGAGGGACTGCTCTCCCTCCTTATAATATTTCTCAGAATTGGAACACAGCAGTGAGGCTTTTATTCCACTAACTAGAACTTAGTGGCCACATCTCCCAGCAAGCCGGAATGGGAAATGTAGTTTTTATTCCCCTCAAAGTCTGCCGTAGCCTCTTTCCGCCCGGTCTTGATTCATTTCTCCAGCCCAGCCTCCACCCTCTGGCCCCATGATCTTAAGGACCAGGACACAGAGTTTCCCTGTCTGTGACCAGCCTTTTTCCCCACCCCCGGAAAATCTTTATTATTAGTTAATATCAATATCATTTCCCAGAGACTTGTTCCTCTGACTTATAAAGTTTAGCATTTGTGAACACATGTTCATAGACGGCTTTCCACTGATTTATGATAAAGTTCTCCCATTTTGAAGCAAGAAATGTTTTCTGCTTATTGCCAACAATACCGTATTACACACTTAAGCGTGTTTGTTAGGAGCCTAGATCTCATGTTCAGTGTTCTTACCACAAAGAAAAAAGGAGACACGGGAACTTTGGGGGGGTTATATCCATTACCTCGATTGCGGTTGATGGTTTCACAGATGCTTTCCTATGTTCAGACTCATCAAATTGTACGCATTAAATGTGTACATTTTTTGGTATATCAATGGCACCTCGGCAAAGCTGCTTAACAATAAATAAATGAGTACATTTTCCTGCTGGGTTAGTTTGTAGGCTGTTGTGGGGAAATGAGCAGGAGCACCTGGATGGTGGTTATCCGGCAGCCACGGGCTATTCAGACCTGGACAGGGTGAGCCCTTCCAATGGAGGATCTTAACCAACACATCTGTTGGGGCTCTCAGTTGCTGGCACTGGAATCGCCTCCAGCTCTTTAAGTGGGAAAGGAATTTAGTAAAGGGTATTGGGAGCTCGCAGACTCTCTAAAAGGAACACAAATCAGGCATCTTGGAACCTAGGCAACTGGCAATAACACTGTGGGTGCCATCCCGTGGTGAACTGACAATTCCCATAAAGGCAGAAAAGCAATGACTTGGGGGCGGAAAACCTGAGAAATATCGAATTTAAAGAAAAGACTACTTAGAGTAAATAAAAGCAGTTCAGTTGGTGGCCTCTGAGTTAGCTCAGATGTTGCTCCTGGAGTCCATTTGGGGGCACCGGTAAGCTCAGTGTATTAATGATCCCAAATATTTAGTTGAATAAATAGCATCAGTATCCACACTGCCCAGCTGTTAGGTCAACCGTGCTTTTATTCTAATCACTTGGTTAGAAAGTTCCAACTTTAATCTGTAAGAAGGAGCCAAGAAAAAAAAAATTAAAAAAGAAAAAAAGAAGGAGCCAAGAAATAATCATAACCTGGGGGTTGGTTTATTCCTTCAAGTTACCACATATCTTGTTTACTCTTAGCTTATGTACATTTTGCCTTCCAAGGAAAATTAACACAGGTTCCTTGGGGGCATTTTTTTTCTTTTCTCTACCGTGTTTAAATAAACTATTGATTTTGTTTTCAAGGTAACTTAAGGGGTGATACAGTTCCTATTTGATAACTACCACCTTAATACATTCAGAGTAAACAAATTTTAGGGCTTTAATAGTTATTTTTGTCCTCAAAATCGACCACAGATGACCGGCCCCCAGGACATTACTGTGTAGGCTGTTTGGGCATGAAGCTGAGGTGTAATGACTCAGAGACCAATGACCCAGAGGAAAATTGGTATCAGAGGCTGGAAAGGCTCTTTCTGGAGATATGTGTTCTTCAAGAGTAAATTAACACTGGATTTCTTGGGGCAGAGCTGAATGGGAATATGATTTTTGAAAATGCAATAGAATTGATTCTAGTTAGGTCAAAAGTGTCTGTCAAGTGTCTGCAGAGTGGAGAGTGTTCATTGCAAAGAAAAGTAACACTAATCTTCAAAGAGGCACATTCTATCTTCTAGGAGACATTGGGTTGCAAGTGACAGGAAACCCACATCTATCTGATTTGCACAAAGGAAAGGAAAGGAATTTGTGGCTCATGCCAAGATAAGGACAGTGATGAGCTGGCTGTGGGCATATATCAAACCAGGGACTCCGACTCTCTTTTTCTCTCCATGCTGGCATGGTTTTCTTTGACTTCACACTCAGGGAGATGCCCTCCCCAGGGGGATGCCCTCCCCAGGGGGACCTTCCAGTCTTTTGAGTTCTTCCTCCTTCCATCTTTAGACCTCTCAGCAAAAGAACCTGTTCCTTCCGCGAAGGCCCAGGGTGAACTCTGATTGGCTGTGACTGCAGTCACGTGCTATCCCCGAGCCAATCGCTGTGGTGAGAAGCGTGCGGTGTCTGGTTGGCCCGGCTTGGGTCCCATAGCCACCCCTGGAGCTGGCCTGACAGCAGAGACCCGGTCCCCAGAGCAAGCTCGGGGACGGAGACCACTGCCGGCCTCAGGTCCACCAGGCAGGTTGTCCTCCAGAGTCAGCCCAGAGCCCTTGTGCTCCTTGGCCCCTCTTGGCCATTGGTCCCTGGACCTCATTCTCAGGACCTCTGTCCCCCCAACCATGGCCACCTACCTCCTCCTTGAGCCTCTGCTTCCAGAACGCGGCTTCCGCCCAGACGCCTCCCCTTTCTCTGCCCTTCCCCAGCTCCCACTCCCCCTCGAGTGTCCCGCGGGCCCTCTTTCGACCCCAACTCACCCTCCTTTGTCCGTCAGTCCCTTGTGTCTGCGTGACCCCACCCCCACCCCGGGGCCTCGTGCCTGTGTCGTCCCTGACGTCAGATTGCCAAAGGCCAGTGGGCGCCTGGGCCAGACCCGCGGGGGGAGAGCAGCCCTTGTCTCTTGCTCGCGGGAGGAAATGCCAAGCAGGCACCCACTCCATAAATCATGCCGCAGCCTCGGGCCAAAAGCAGTAAAGCTCTGACACAATCAAAGATTTTACGGGAATGGAACAAAATGATGACTCGCATATATTGATGTACTGTGTGTGTGTAATTACGGAATAAAATGGAGGGTTACGGTTTCAGCCAGATCACAGATTTCTACTAGCACTGAAAGTATCATTGCATGATACTATTTATGTGAAACTGACACAGCACACACATAATACTTTATATTTTCTAAGGGTTGATGACATCATCATCATTATAACTGACATTTTTTGTTTACTCTCACATTTAATTCTCTTAACAATGCCATGAGCAAAGTAGTGCGTGTGTTTTCCTCTAACAAGTAAGGAAACTGAGACACCGTGAAATGGAGGGACTGGCCCACAGTCACAGGAAGTAAGTAGTGAAGTCAGGCATGTGAGACAATTGAGGTTAGGGACGGCCACTTGGCTGACTCTGGTCAGTGACATGGGAGAAGCATCGTGTCCCCTTGGGGTTGATGCCTGTAAGATCCAGTGCTGCTTTCTCTGGTTTTCTTCCCTTTTCTGAATTCTAGGAGGTAGAAGAACTGCCATTGCAGGCATATAGGGGAGAGCATTGTGAGGTGGGGCTGCCCACTGCCCTGAGATGGGCCTGGAGTTGAGCCAGAAGTAAATTTGTTGCTTTAAGCCACAGAGATTTGGACTAATAAATTAAAGCATTAACCCAAACAAACAAAGGCATTCTATACATCTGTGTGTTCTTAATGGTTAATGGCTAAGGGTTAAAACTTTATTTTACATCTAAAGAAATTTGGTTGCACGGAACGCCTGGGTGGCTCAGTCAGTTGAGTGGTCGACTCTTGATTTCGGCTCAGGTCATGGTCTCAGGATCTTGAGATCAAGCCGCGCATCAGGCTCCATGCTGAGCACGGAGTCGGCTTGGGATTCTCGCTCGCCCTCTGCCCCTCCCCCCACGCGAGTGTGAGCTCTCTCTCTTTAAAAAAAAAAAAAGAAGAAAGAAATTTCGTTGCAAATCTTTTTAAAAGAAGGGTATACTGATTGACGATCATGGTTCTATTCTTTTAACTCTTCTGGTACTTTTTAAACTATACAGCCATGACTCCTTAGATAGAAATAGTTACTGTAAGTTAATTTCTTGGTTGTTCATTTCAAAAATAGTATTCTTTTATTATCAAAAGCTCTTATACTACTTAGTCTGTGCCAGGCCCTATTCTAAATGCTTTACAAATATGAACTCACTTAAACTTGACAGTAGCCCTCTGAGTAAGGTAATACTATTTTCCCTGAAGTTTCCCATAGCTAGTAGGTGGTGGAGCCAGGATTGAGCCCAGGTGATCTGGTTCCAGACATGTACCTTTAACATCTATGTTCTTAGTTCTGTCCACACCACGGGGACCTCAAACAGGTTTTGGCACAACAGGCCTTCAGTAAACTTGCTGCGTGTATGAGTGAAAGACGAACGAATGAATGAATACCACATCACAGAGTCCTGTTATTTACATTATTTCATTTGAAAACCACAACAATCCATCGCCAGATGAGTATCCCCACGTCACAGAAAGGAAACAGTCTGACAAAGTGAAGGGCAAGATTTCCCAGCCAGAAGATGGAGCGCTGCAGTTCCGCACCTCAAAACAAAGAAAAAAAACAAAAGGTTCCTTCCAAGGGACAGGTGACTCCGCCTCCTTCGTCTACGGTGGCATCACCTTGGCGGTTTGCATTTTGAGCGTGCCTGCCCCTCTCTCCTATTGCTGAGGAGTGTTCTGTGCCCTCTCTGCCACGTGATAGATCACAGGGAGGCCTTGAACTGCCCCTCCCAGGGACCCTGCCTGCTTCAGAAATGGAACATTCCTTCCAGAACATCATCCCTGTCTTCATCGCTCGGGCCGCCATACCAGAGTACCCCAGACTAGGGGGCTTAAATAAAGGAATGTTTTTTTTCTCTCAGTTCTAGAGGCCGAAGTCAAGATCAAGGTGCCAACAGGGGTTGGTTTCTAGTGAGGCCTCTCTTCTCGGTTTGTAGCCGGCCACCTCCCCTCTCTGCCCTCACAGGGTCTCTCCTCTGTGTGCACATTCCTGGTGTTCTCTCCTCTTCTTAGAAGGACACCGGTCCTATCGGATTATGGCCCCACCCTTAGGACCTCATTGAACCTTAATTACTGCCTAAAAGCCCTATCTCAAATGCAGTCCCAGGGCTTAGGACTTCAACATACGAATTTGCCGAGGGTGGGGGGACACACACCAGTCCGTGACCCTCCTCTTGAGATGGAAGCCAGGGTTCAGCAGAGCCCTCAGCCCTTGCCAGAGGGAGACCTTGACCCTTGTGGCACAGAGGGACCAGAGATGACTTTGCCCACTGCTTCCTGAGCAGGATTTCTGCCTGTGCACAGGTGCCTTTCTGCCGTGGGGGGTAGGAGGGGGAGGGGCTTCCTTCCTCTGTTATTCATCCCTCCCTCCCTCCATCCCTCCATTCCTATTGCCTCTCCCTTTTCCCTTCCTCCAAACTTCCAGTTCCTTCAAGCCACTGTGTTTCTACTACAAGCACTGTTTTAAGCACAAGGGTTACAATCCTAAACAAACAGAGGAAGCCAGCTATCATCCATCAAGCCCATGTACACACGAGGGAGACAGAACATAGAAAGTAAACAAATAAATAAGACAGTGTCAGATGGTGTCAAGTGCTTTGTAAGATACAACAGTGAGTGTGACTGGGCAGAGCAGGAACTGTTTTAGGGAGCATTCTGGAGTATGTGTGAGAGAGCCAGGTGATGAGAACGAGAGCCAGGCCAGGGAGAAGAGCATTCCAGGAAGGGTGGGGGGGGGGCGGGGAACGGCTGTGCAAAGGCCCTGAGGTAGGAGTGCGCATGTGCAGTCTTTGGCCAGGAGGCATGTGGTCTGCACAGAGCGGGGGAGGAGACAAAGGCAGGAGGGGGTGGGGCAACGTCTTGCTGTGGGCGCCCCTGCCCCGGGGGCTCCTTCTCCACCCTTCCTCTTTCCCTTCTCTCCCTCTTTTGGGGTTTCTTTGTGCTTCTCCCATCTCTGTGGTCTCCCCATCTCTTCTTGCATCTCTCTACGACTCTCTCCTTTGGTCTGCCTCTGTCCACCTCCCTCTGGTCCGCTCAGCAGTGCATATGAACATGCTCGGGGGCTAGTCCTCAGGAAGTGCCTAAGACACTCACAGAAATGGCCAAGGTCAACCCAGGCATCCCCTCACACAGAGACATGGGAGAAGTTCCCAGCGCAGCCAGTCCCTGGGAATGCACAGCCAGTCTCTCTTCTCGGGGAGCCCACAGTCTATTGGGGAGATAAATGTGCAAATAAAAATTACAGAACCATGTGACCCGTGCCCTAACGCAGGAATGAGGGGTTCCCGGGAAACCCCTGAAGAGGTCCTGAACTCTGTCAGGGATGTCCCCAGGCAGGTGGTGACATTTCACCTGGAGTGGAGAACAGTGCTAGGAGTGGGGGCTCGGGAGTGAGGCAGCCTCACCCAAAGGGGACCCAGGGGCATCACCGGTGAGTTCATTTCTCGGTGCCCCAGTGTCCCCTGTGCATCACCTGTAAAATGGGAAGATTCTAATCCTGGTGCCCACCTGGCAGGAAGAGTTGCTATAAAAGTTGTCCTATGAACTAAATGCTTGCATCCCCCTCCCAAAATTCCTGTGTTGAAGCCCTAACCTCCAATGTGATGGGAGTAGGAGTGGGGCCTCTGGGAGGTGATTAGGTCTTGAAGGCAGAGCCCTCGTGAATGAGATCAGCGCCCTTACGAGAGACCCCAGGGAGCTCCCTCACCCCTTCCACGGAGTAAGGGGGCCCTCCCTAGACACCGAACCTGCCAGCACCATCTTCTTGGCCTTCCCTGCCCCCCAAACAGTGAGAAATAAATGTGGTGTTTATAAGACGCCCGGTTCCGGTGTTTCATTCTGGTAGCCCAACCGATTAAGACAGTTGCAGGAGGTAATACACATAAAAAACTTCGAAAACTGCCTTGCACATATCAAGTGCCTGATAAATTTTGCTCATGGGAGAATAAATAAATAAAAGAATAAAAATATAGCACAAAATGTCTTCATGCAATGGGACAAAACCAGACCAAGACAAAACTCGGTATCTTTCCCTCAACATCCTCTGTATAGAGATCATTCCCTCTGAGAAATTCCAGCCCCACCCCCCGGTAAAGGATGAATCCCAGCCACTGGCATCATCCGAAGAGTTTTATTTCACTTTCTTCAGGCTGCAGGCTGCAGAGATCACTGTGTGGCCTCCAGAGCCTTATGCCTGGGTTTGAAATACAGATACTGGTTCTGCCACTAACTCTATAACCTCGGGCAAAATATTTAATTTCCCTGCCTCAGTTTCCTCACTGTGAAATGAGGATAGTCTTGCCGTGAGAATCGAAGTAAATAACCGTAAGGAATTTAGACTGTGCCTGGAACGACCGTCCAATGGAATGGTAATAGAATTGATTCCGTATTTTAAAGTGCATTGCAAACTGTAGGATCCTGTGCACGGGCGTGTTGTCGCTATTACTCCTACCCCGTGCATGCGCGCTTGTGCAGGTGGGGTGATCAAAACCAAGTCCCTTTTCCCAGCTGGCTTCCAGGTCTCTCGTATTGGCGCACACAGTTATATTTATGTAATCCAGGTTTCCCCATGAGATAAGCCGCCAGACCCTTCCTTCTTCCCACTTCCCAACTAGGAAGTTCAATCTCTTCCTGGGTTCCTAACTCCAGATAATTTCCAGGTGCTTCTCTCCATTCTGCCCTTCCCCGCCTGCCCGCGTCTGCACGACACGCATGCACCTCCACGCCCCCGAGCTGCCCGCGGGGACAGGGCCGGAGGGCCTCGTCCGTGTCCCAGGGCAGCACTCTGCAAAACACCGTGTCCCCGAGGGGTGCCGGCACAGCGGGACAGGCGTTACAAAGTCCTCATGCGTTCCCTCGACCAGTCCCATAGTCGTTAATTCCTTCAGCAAATATTTATGATGCCAGTTATGTGCCAGGCACTGTTCTGGGTGCGAGGCCGTGGCACCTGCCCTGCATAAGAGAAAAAGGAGAAAAAAATAATTGCTCGTTTCTTTTGGAAAATGTTTGTTTTGTATCGTGAGAAGCATTTGTGGCTCCAAATTTTTGTTCGTGGGAGGGTCTTAGAGGCAGCGACTTTTTTTGTGGAAGGGGGAACAAGAGAAACCTTGAGGGTTTCTGCAGATCCGGATCTCCCCTCCTCAGGGAAATGTCCCATCCCTTTGAAGCTCAGTGGGGCCGTAGGACACACTCTGGACAATTGCTGTGCGTGGAAGAGGCGTCACGCGTCACTTCACGGAAGCATTTCCGGCAGGTGCAAGAGCACTGGGGCTCTGGGCCCTGCACTGTGATGGTGAGGGCGGGTGCTGTGATGTCCACTCCGCAGGATGGGAGCCCCCTGGGCGGCTGAGTCCAGGACTCTGCCCTCGAGGTTGTCTCAATGTTACATGAGAAAGAAAAATAAATCCTGGTCTGTTCAACAATAGCTATTTGGGGGTCACTTTACTGAAGCAGAGCCCAGTCGTTCCGGACTGATGGGCAGCTAGGGGCGAGGGGAGGAAGCTCGGGATACTGGCTCGAGGCTGTTTGCAGAGCATCACGTTCGCTGCCTGGAGTGCATGTCCGGCATAAATCCTGGTAAAATGCTTCCTAAAGAGGACCTTACTTGACTTCGCATATATTCCTCTTAGCATTATAGTACATGGGATGCCATTGAGCACAATCGATGGATGTTATGAAAGGGTTCCTTTCCAAGCCATTCCTTGGAACCACGATTAATTAAAAAATAATAAATAATAATAAAATAATTAAACACTTTTCATTTTAAATGAAAGGATATTAAATATTAATTAATGGGCTCAGGGATGCAAGTGTTTAAGGGCTTCTCAAGGGCCAACTCTTATCGCGACTTAATTAAGAAGCTCAGCCGAGAAACGTCGGGCTATTTAACAGAGGTTGACAGGGCCTGGGTGACTCGAGCTGCACAGAGACGTGGCCTGTATTAGTCTTCCTCGCTTCTATGAAAGCAAAGTAGGTTTGTGTTCCACGTGGGGATGAATCCATTTGTCACTGTGAAACCTCTAAGGACAGGGATGTCCATTTCAAACCGAATTTGCAACTGTCTTTCCATGGTGGTGGTCTGGGACTGGAATTCATCTGCCTCGTCCCTGCTCTGTTTGGTTCTTCCATGCAAATTTGTAGTGTCTGCAGTGAAATTTCCATAACACGCTAACAATTTGTTTTCCCTGAGATCACCTCTATTTGTCACAGGCTTGGACCCAGGCCCGTAAAGAAATGTCACTCTTGCCTCCTTCGTAATGGTTTTATGCAAATAATATCCAAGCCTTGGTTCTGTGATGACGATTTGCAGGAGAAAGAAGACTGGAAGAAAGAACAGAACAGAGGAGAGAGATGAGGGTGGAGTAGGGGACCGGGGGCGAGCGGGGAGTGACGGAGGGGGGGGGTCTCAGGGAGGGAAGGGATGGAGAACAGAATGGAGGTGCGGGGAGTCCATGAGCAAACAAAAATATATCTAATCCTCCACCCCATGGCGGGACGGTGGTGATGTTTCTGCTCTGAGTACCTCCCAGCGTTGTTGTGAGGCACAAATGACGGTATGAGAAATACTGTGGGAAGAGCCCCGCGCTCCCTCCCCAATATTAGCTCTTCCTGTGCAAGCTCAGAGAGGCAGGCCAGCAAGTGAGGGAACAGAGGATTTTCAAATTTAAGCTGGCTTGCTCCTGGGGGCACATTTCCCAAGAGTACATGGGTGCAGAAAGTTGAACTCCATAGGTTGGCATTCCCACTACTGACCTACCTGAGAACAGGTAGGATCTTCACCCATAGTGAAGGCCAACTCTTCACCCAGAGCCCTCCCATAGTGCCTTGCTTGGAGCTCTGTGAACCTCCTACACATTTAACAGGGGGGCAGCTGGCAGTACTGGGGTCTGGGACAAGTGCCCTCTAATTAAGACTCCCTGACTCCCTCCACCCACCCCCTATGACATGCATTTCCCAGAAAATGTTGTTAGATGTCTCATAATTATTTATCCAGATTTACTATACGTTTATGTCGTTTTGCTCAGGTGGGTGTTAACTAATCATTCCAACAAGAACTCAATCCAGGTGAGATTTTGAACATGCTTAATTTATAAGTAAAGTAATTGATAGGATAAAAAATATATTGAAATAAAGTATCGGGGCAAGTGGAAGAGATCTTTCAAGGAGAAAAAGGGAATGATACACATTTCTAATGGTTAAGAAAACTCAATACATTTTTTAAAAGGACGGTGGATATTAAAGAGCGATCATATTTAGCTTTCACTGGATTTAAAAGGACATTTAAAAGGATGATGCAACAGTTTTATTGCAAAGTATCAACATTTACACTACTCTGTCATGTACACAACTTTGTCATGTTTGTCCTTTGCATTTGACTCTCAATTTTTTTTTCCAGAAGAACTGCTTGCTGAGAACACAATTCCTTTAAACCTCTCCTCTGGCACTTTCCTTCCATGACTCGACACTGGCTTTTTCTTCAGGGCTAATTTTTCACAAAGAATCTGCATTTCTGTCAATTCATGAGAATGATGATAAGAGCGAAGCCTAGGTCTTTGTGGGCCTCGAGGTCCCAGGCGGTGAGTGGGCTGGCCTCTTCCCGGAGCCAGGAGGCCTGGGTCCACCAGCAGCTCTGCTGTACGAGAGAGGGATTCGGGCCTCACAAGCTATACATCGCTGCCCATCCTAGGGTGCGGTGGTTTTGAGGGCCCATCTCCAAATATCTCCCGTCTCCATCCAGACTCTTCCCCGCCTCCTTGGAAGGTAGGTGCAGTCATGTGGGCAAATCTTTTCAAAGCCAGTCTCCATTAAGCCGTGGCATCTTCTTCCTCTGTGAGCCTGGGTCCCGGTGTGCAGAAGTCCCAGCTGTCCCTGAGGTGGAAACGCAGCCTTTTCGAGAATGAACGGTCTCCTCTTGGGAACCACTGAGATCTGGGTCGTGTTTGTTACCGCAATGGAACCTCTCCATCCTGGTCGCACCTAGAGTCATTTCGCAAAGTTGGAAACTTCAAATGTGAAGTGTGGGAAGCACCACTGTTGTCTGTCCAGCTCATCTCTGTAATGGCTTCTTTTTCATCTCCAAAACCCGCAGCCTTTGATCAAGTCAAATCTGTGCCTCTGCCTTTTTGGAATAAATGTTACAAACTGAAAAAAAAAATTGCATTTTCTCCTCTGACTTGCCTTCATCAAGGACCTGGGAATTCATTACTTTGATGGTTAATTTTATGGGGCAACGTGACTGGTCAGGGAGTGTCCAGTTATTTAATTAAACATTATTTCTGGATGTGTCTTTGAGGGTGTTTCTGGATGAGATTAGCATCTGAATCAGTGGACTGGAGGAAAGGAGATTGTGTCCTAACGTGGATGGGCACCATCTAATCCACTGAGGGCCTGAACAGAACAAAAAGGTGGAAGAAGGGAGAGTTTGCTCTTTGTGCCTAATGGTTTGAGCTGGGACATCAGTCTTCTCCTGCCCTTGGACTGGGACTTGCACCATCGGCCCCCCCTGGTTCTCAGGCCTTTGGACTCAGACTGGACCTGCACCACCGGCTTTCCTGGGCCTCCAGCTTGCAGACGGCAGATCATGGCACTTCTCAGTCTCTATAACCATGTGAGTCAATTCCTTACAATAAATTTTACACACGCACGCACACACACACGTGCACACACGCTACAGTCTCCCACTAGTTCTATTTATCTGGAGAGCCCTGACGGATACAACCCCCCAGCTGGGTTTTGCTACTTCTCATAGATCTTTCGGCATTGTGTCTGCGATCATTTCTTTATTCCTGCCTTCTCTGACCTTTGTGACATTGCTTGAAAATCCCATTTCCTGCTCTGACCCAGGGTCATGGGGTCTCATCAATAAGCAGGCCTGGTGTCCATCAAAGCTCTCTATTAAATAAGAATGTAAACATGAAGGTCATTCCAACAGAAACACCATGTGCAGCTAATGGAGACCAGAGAAAGTGATTCATTAGCCCAGAAAACTCGGGAAAACTGATTAGTGAGTCAAAAGGACATGACCCACTATTCCACAAAAGCACACACAGACTCAGACACCATCCTGTATGTGCCAGTTCACTTGATGAATGGCCAGCCCTGAAGGCTGGTGGGAACCTTTGCTCCTTTAGGTCAACCAAACAGCTCATTTACCCATCTTTTTGAAATCTCCATTTGAGACAATGATTTTCTGGATCAATGGTAGTAAAGTGACTGAAATTCTCACTTTGGGACTAGAAAGCTATCTTCCTACCACCATATAAATGTTGCCCTCATCTATCTGGGGTCTTGGCTGATCAGGGATCCAACATTTTGAAAAAGTTGAGGAAAACCAGACCACCCAATCCAGCATCAAAGTCCTGAATGATGTCAGTGCCACCGGGGTGACCCTTTGGCCATGCATCATCACATTCCAAAGGTTCCGGCTTTAAGTTCTTCTCATTTTCTCCACTCTTGGACTAATTAAAGCTATCCTAAGCTATGTGCATGCTGTCTTAAAGGGGCAGAAGGACACCTTCTGGAGGAATGAAGGGAGACAATTGATAACTTGATGACTTCTCGCAGAAACAGCTGAATCTAGAGACTGATAGTAACCATCTAACCTGCATAACGTTTGAGACCCTCCACAAATCATCACCTTCCTCCCTGTCTGCAATCCTAACTGACTGCTCCTTCCAGGGGGGAGACACTAAATACTCCTTTTTAAATGCAAACATCATATAACTCAAAGATTTTATCAGTCAGGACTCTTGGTTGCATACAACAACAACAACAACAACAAAAACCCTGAATTAAATAGTTTTGAATTAAAGGAATTTATACCATCAGGTAACTACGAAGTGCAAGGAGTACTTAGTCTAAGGCACAACTGGATGCAGAGGTTCAGATGATGTCACCAGCTCCTGCCTAGTGTCCCCCGGTCTCTGGGCTCCACCTTCCCCGCTCAGGTCCATTCCTAGAATCTCCTGTCGTTGACTCAGGACAGACGAGAGTCCGCCATACCCCCAGAAGCCGCTACAACAGCCTCATTGCATCTCATTGGTCCCGGGTGTGTCACATGCCCATCCCTGGACCAATCACAGTTGCCGGGAAAGGAAAGCCCTGATGATCTTACTCCACCTGACGCAGAGGGCTGGTCAAGCCATTTAGGTGAGAGTAAGAGGGGGTGTGGGGAGCGGTTCCCAGGGCTTTGGTTACCAAAAGGCAGTACAATGGATTCTGAGTAGCCAAAAAAACTTAATATATATTACAAAAATCATATTCATTAAAGAGATTTATAAACTGGAGTAGGATGCACAGAAACAAAGTTTTACTATCCTCCTGGCTGAAGGTGAACCCCATGAATGTTATTTGCAGAGTTGACTTCTCAGATTTGGTACGTGTGACCTTGGAAAGAGAAATCCGCTAGTGTTGGGACACGGAACAGGAAAGGTTGGACTGTAAAAAGGAAGAAAGAGGTCTCAAGGTGCAGTACTGACCAAGACAACAAGGCGCTAGGGAATGGTGGCAACCAGCAAGAAAGGTCTAGACAGGGGTCATGACTATAAATTATAGTCAAACAACATAACAGCAAGGAGAGCTACCACCGGCAAGGGGCTTCCTCTGTGCCACTAGTCCAATCACTCAACAGATACTAACACATTCATATCTCACGATTCTCTGAGGGTCTGCTATCTTTATTTCCATTTTACAGGGAAGATGATGGAGACACAGAGAGTTTAAGCAAATCGCCCAAAGTCACGGCAACTGGCAGTGACACTGAGATTTGAAACTAGGCAGTCTGCACCAAGCTCACACACTCAGAAAAAAGATAGTGAGGAATGACCCAGAACCAGAGAAACAGGACAGAGCTGCTGGAAGAAGATGCTGAGCTCCTTAGATCAAATCTTCTTACTCTAGAAGGGGAAACTGAGGCCTCCATACGTTGGTTACTCTGCCACCCCGGGGCATTAGTGAGAGCTCCTCTCTCTACGGTAGTGAGTGACAGGAAAGGCAAACCAAACTTGTTTCAGCAAGAAGAGAGTTTGTTGGCTCCCAAAACAGAACATCTAAGAGTTGTGCTGGTTTCAGGCATGGCTAGATTCTGGACTCGGTACAAGGCTCAGTTTCTCTGGTGCCTTGGCACTATCAGCGGCTGTTTGCTTCCTTCCCGGGCTCTGGGTGGCAAGGGGCCTGCGGCACCTCCAGCCCCTTCCTCCAGGTTCAACCCAACAGAAAAGAGCCAGGGCCCGCCAGGTTGTCCTGAGACTCATTCTGATTGGGTCATCTTAGGTCATGTGCTCACCCTTGAGGAACCCCTGTGGCCAGGGCACACCGCACGATGATTGGCTTAGCTCTAGAAATGCTGTGTGCTGATTGGCTTAGCCCTGAAAAAAATGCTACATGCGATTGGCTTAGTTCTGGGTCTTGGGCCTCTCTCACTCCGCAGATCGAATGGATTGAAGGAGCTGGCCGGAAGGATCTCCAAATCAAAGTGGAAGGGTGGGGCACGGGGTGGGGCTGTGTAAGAAGATTCTGTTTCCAAAATAAAGAGAGGGAGAGATGCAGGAGTTTATTTAGAAGCAACTCTTCACAATGCCCAGTCTCCTATGTGAGAAAAGTTCGATTCTTTTCTTATAGTACTTGGAAGAAATCAAAATACATAGAACCCACAGTGACCTCCTGCAGAGTGTCCTCTGGGTCTTTCAGATTCATCTGTTCGTGTTTGGAAAAAAGGATTTGAAATCACCGACCTATTTAGAGGTCATTGATTCAGCGGTGACTGGTGAGTTCACGTGTTGGCATGCATTTATGAAATATCTTATCTGCCTTAGAGGATGGGATTATTCCTTCTCCCCAATTCCTGAGACATGCCAGAGCGCAGAACAGTCCTTCAATGGAAACCGAGTGTTGTACAAGACCTCTGCAAAGGAAGGAATGCCCTGGATAGACATTTCTTTCCCGGGGAAAATGCACACATAAGGGAGCTTTCTCAGTGTGATGGACTGTGGTTCCTCATGAGAATTCAATTCAAGCTTTTATAGGGGCCCCTCCAAGGGTGAAGAATATGTCTTCCATGTCAACACAGTACCTAGTTCAACACTAGTGCTGGATAAATGTGAGTTGATGGCTGGGAATGAATTTTCCTACTTTGGGATTGGCTACCTCACAAAGGGGTCATGTCCAACCCCTCTTCAAAGTTGAATGATTCAAGGCAAGGCTGCGAACACAGTGGGAGAGAGAACACCATCCTGTCTTGGGTCCACTGAAGACTTGCCCACCCGCCACCCTTGGTATATTCCCTGGAAGGCTGTATCAGTCAGGGATCTTTGGTTGCAACCCACAGACACAGGGTCCAGCCAGCTTAAGCAAAGAAGGGAGCTCCTGGAAGGATATGGGTTAGCTCAAAAAAGGAAGCTAAAGGGCAAGAATTGAGTCGTCTCTGAGGTTCCACAAAGAGGAAATAAAGACAATTTTTTTCAGGGCACCACAGCGCATCTAGTCATTTTCAGATTGCATTTTTTCCTCCTCAGATTCAAATCACCTAGAGATACACATTACCTACTGACCCAGCTAGGATCATATGCCCACCCTGGCTTGTGGGAACAGGAAGGGCATCTTGATCAAATAGTCCCACCAAGGCTGCACTTAATGGGGAAGGGTGATTCTCCGAAAGAAAATCCAGAGGCTTTATCAAAAGGGGATGGCCCAATGGCCTGCCTGTGCTCTGGGTCCCCAACTCTGCTCTCCATCTTCCCTTGATTTGCTCAGAAAAGCAAGCCCCCTCCTCTCCCAGGTAAATACCTGAGTGATGGTCTTGGGCAAATGCCCAGGGACCAGTACCCCAGAATGTTCATTGCAGCTTTGTCTGTGATAGAGTCCGCTTTTGACTGGAGACCTCAGCATGGGTACAGAGGTTAAAATAAACTAGAGAAAGTAGATATCAACAAGAATCCAGCTCAAAGATATTATATTAAATAAAACTAAGTAGATTACAGACAAATACAAACAATCATACCATTTATGCCAAGTAATATATGTAACATTTGGGAGTAGAAACAAATTCATTAAAAGTATAAATCCCATGGATTTCCCTCCCTCTCCCCAAGAAGTAGCCACTTCCCCTAACATCTTTAGTTACAGGAAGATTCAATGCACTTCTGAAGTCAGATTTCTGATCATAGAGCAGTGAGTACCAGATGCTTTGTTACCCAACACTTTCTGTATGTATAAAATGCTTCTTTAAAAAAAAAAAAAAATCAGGCTGCAAGTGTACAACCCCTGGCCAGGGCATTGTCTGCTTTGCTCTGAAATGATTTCTGTCCCCTGCGTCTGTGTGTCTTCCTTAGATACCTCCGACTGTGAGTGGCCTCGTTCATTCCACTCGGCAGCTGCCTCACCCCTGCTTGACCTCTCAGGATCCCTGTGGGTATTTTTGCTGTGCTTTTGGGGAGTGAAGATGCCCTCCTCCCTACAGTGCTGGGTTGCTTTGTAATTTGTCTATTGATCATCAGTTGGGATTCAGGAAGGAGCTACAGGCGCGGCCGTCTCCCCACGGGGACCTGGACATCGTCCAGCTGCACAGAACCAGAGATCAATGGTCAGGTCCCATCCGTGCTGGGGTCTGCGAGGGGCCCCCAGGTCTGTACAGGAGGACAAGGGGGCTCTGATGCTCACAGAGAAAGGCTCCGCTGGGACCCGGTGTCCCTGTCCCGGCTCCATCTCTGGGCCGGGGGTGGTAGAACCCTGAGTCCCCTTCACCTCCCGGAGGCTGATGGCTCCATCATCAGGGATTCCTTCTTTATCGGCTTTCTCCCAGGTGGGATGGCTGAGCCTGCACTGTAGCAGGGGGCTTCCGGACAGCGATGTGGGTCTGTCTCTGGGGGTGCAACAGAGTGCAGAACTGGGGAACCAGGAGGGAAGAAAAAGGCTTGTATTAGATACCACACAAGCTCCCATCCTCCCTGCTTCTCCGGGGGCATATACGGGTCTATACTGGGAGGGAGAATTGCTCTATCTCAAAGTCAACAGTGAATGTCACCTCCTATCATGGAGTGTTCTTGGTTGTGTTGGAGCGGGCCTAACAGATAAAAGATTCTAAAGAATTTAAGTATAAAATGGCTGTTAATAACTAGAAGCTCCTGGACTACTTAACAGAACAAAGACAACTACCCTCCGGCAGAAGTGGAAGATCAATTGCAATGTTGGAAAAGGTTTATACAGCCTTTGAGTCAACAAGAAAAACCCCAGTGAAAATCAAAGTGTCAATGTGTGTGTAGAATATTCCCTTGGAGCTCTGCTCTATACTTCTAGATGAATCTGAAGTGGGAAAATATATCCACTCAACTGTGCTTGGATGTTAGGAACCAAATACCTGATTAACACAAACTTAAAGAATCATGTTTATTGTCCCCGTAACAGAAGTGATGATTGATTTAGCTTAACTACATTCCTCTTTCTGCTCTGCCCTCCCGGAAGGCTTGCCTTGGTTGTTAAGCATATCTCCTCATGATCACAGAATGGCTGCTTCAGTCCTAGCATCTTGCTCTCAACCAATTCTTTTCAAAGCCAGGAAATAAGAGTTTCTTCTTGTGCGTCCATTTTATTAAAGAGTAAAACCTTCCTAGAAGGTTCTCCAGACCCCAGAATAAATGTACTTTCCTGTTACATTATTCAGACTTGGGTTCCATGGCCACTCTTGGCGGCAGTGGAGGCTGGGCAAGATGTTTCTGGCCCACTGTTTTCCACAGTGCAAGGAGAGCCATGGTCCTCCTGACAGGGAAACTGAGGCTAAAGCTAAGTAGGTGACCCTTAGCTCCTGCCCCGGAAAGACAGGTAAGGCCTATGTGGACATTTGTGCAGGACAATTCTTTACTATGAGGCTTGTCTCTTCCATTGTAAGTCATACAGGAGCATCCTGACCCCACACACTAAATGCTAGAAAGGACATCCGCCATCAGCTACTGGGATGCTCCAGAACTCCCCTAGAAACGTCCAAATGCTCTCTAATGTGCTCTGCCCTCAGTCTGTGCTGAAGATTCTTAAAATGTGTGAACTGGGTCTGCAGGATTCAGAGACAACAGTTGGGGTGGGTATGGGGGCAGGGCTCACCCCCAGAGCAGCTCTTGTTTCTGGTTTATTTCACAAATTGAGGTTTTTATGACGGGTTTTCTGTGACGAAAATGCTTACACCTAGAAATAGTTGCAAAAGACTACGTGAATCTAGACTGGAGCCATGTGAATTCGAAACTGCCTTTTTCAGAGTAAGAGGAATTGGTCAACGTGGTTATTCTACGGAGCAAATATTCGGATCAAATTTTTTATGGTTAATGGAATAAATTGTGGGCCGGTTGTTAGACTGCATTTTCTTTTATTTCCCACTTTTAGGAAGCCTGAGTCTCCTGGATTCATCCCTCATTCACACCAGAGTTGGGTCTTAGAAACTTGTGTGTGCTGACAAAGTTATAGAAAACTAGAACATTTCAGGCAAAGAAATTCTGGCTGCCTGGCCAGATTGTTTGGTTTTGTTTTAGGGTTTTTTTTTTTTCTTCTTTTAATTCATGCATTTATGGAATGCTACAGAGGGTGGGAGAGTTCAGGTTGCACTCTTTCTTTCTTCCTTGAGAATAGGAAAAATAAAACTTGGCTAGAGTTGAGTGCCTCCTAATCCCCGATAGAAATCTGGCATTTTCATTTTGCTTTTTCAGCCTCTCTAATCTTCACATAGCCTGAGGTGGGGGTGGGGTCCACCCCGCAGAGTGTTAACAATAATCCCACCCAGTAATAACCAAGGCATGCTTGAGGGTTTCGGTGGGGACTGAAAGGTCCCAAGCCCATCCCTTTTCCAAGGTGATGAAAAGTTGATCTGGGCAGGGCACCAAGTGCTACTTATCAGATTCCAAGTGGCATTGTCCCTGGCGTCTGGCCCTGCTGGTGGCGTATGTGGAGGGTGGGCTCCATCACACGAGCAGGTGGGGTGACCGGGCACCAGGCTTGGGGGCGGATTCAGGATCCCTGGCACAGTTCCTGCCTGGGACGGCTGTTTGGTTCTGGCAAGGACCGGGGCACCATGGCGACGAGGAAACAGACAAAACGACTCACCTTGGCTCCGAGCCCAGAATATGTATGCTAATGCATTCGTGCAGACAAAAATAAGATTATAGAGATATTGAGTGCAAAAAAATGCCCAACCTCAAATAATACTTCCCTTTAATCCATCAACATGGAGACCCAATAATTTGCTGAGATCCAGAGTCAAAGAGAAAATCACCACATGAGTGAAGTTGTTTATGAAGTCAATTTTCCCCTCTGCACAGGCTCCTCCCAACATTGCGGGGGCTCCCCAGTATCCCTGGCTCCCCACTTCTTCCAGGCCCACAGGAGGCTCAGACTCCCCGGTTGCCTGTCAACACGTGACCACCCCCAGCCAATGAAATCCGAGAGAAAGCCAAGTGTCCCCGCAGAAGCATGGAAGAGCGGGGACTGTGATTTGATCTGCTCCCTTCCTATGCCATGGTGGTCACGGGGGGCGTGTACCGAGATAGGGCGGCCTCCATCCGACTGGGTCACTGAATGACTATGATGATCAGAGCCCCCAAATAGCCCACATTAGACACAGAGTGGGAGTGAGAAGACTTTTGTTGTGTTAAGCCAAAGGAGACTTCAGTGTTGTTACTGCAACATACCCTGGCACATCCAGATTACTACACCCAGTATCTTCCCCCACCATATCCTCTAGATGGGCACATTAAAAGCCCATGAATCCCCCTAAACTTTTGCTCAAAAGATGATTGGTGTTCAAGTTTCCTCCAGGCAAAAAAAAATTGGAAGTGTCACAGACGAGATAGCTGCTGACTTGGGCAAATCCGTACTGCTTCCCCAATATTGAATCTGATGCACAGGAAAGAAGCATTTAAAAGTGCTGACATCAGGGATGGACACTTTAATGGCTGTGTCAAAAGAGATCTAAATTTAGAAATAGAGTCTAGTGACAGGTAGGAATGAACCTGTGAGACTTGGATGCATGGTGCCATTTGGAGATTATCTGCGCTACATAATTGTCACCCACATTGTGAGTGTATTTCATCTTAAATCCATTAAGAAGTGGGAGGAGAAAACATAGAGAAAATATGTTCTACATGGAGGCTGGTCAACATGTTTTAACCACAGCTGCAGAAATCAAAAGAGCTCCCAGTGCTTTTGTTCTCATAACGAATGAGCTATAAAGAGATGTGAGAGTTGGTGAGCTGCAAGGATAAAACACCAAAACTGACTTTATTTTATCAAAAAAAAAAACAAAACAAAACACTTGGCTCAGTGTAGAAAACAAGTGTTGATTTTGCCCCCCTCCCAAACACACTCACTCGCACCATCTTTAGTAACAAAATATTCCCCATATATTTTCCAGGAGACTACTCCCTCCCCTACAGCCGCAAGTCACAACAAGTGAAAACACATGTCCACGCAAACATGTGGACATCAGTGTTCACAGCGTTATTCATATTAAGCGAGAAGTGGGAACAATCCCAATAGGAGTGGATGGATTACAAAAACAAAACTAAACTGTGGTGTGCCCGTATTGTGGAATACTATTCAGCAGCAAAAAGAGGGGAAAAAACTGTTGATATGTCCCCCGGACAGATCTCACAGACATTCTGCTAAGGAAGAAGAGCCAGGCTTACAAAGTCACGTGCCGTAGAACGCCATTTATAGGACATTCTTGAGATGGAAGCTCTAGAGTTTGGAGATCAGATCCGTGGTTGCCAGCAGCTGGTGGAATCAAAGAGGGGTGGGCTACAAAGGGGCTGCACAAAGAGACTTCGAGGCTGCGGAAGCCGTGTTGTATCCTGATGACGGCAGAAGATACTGGAATCTCTACCTCCTGATGTGACAGCATGTACATTTCTTCTTTTGCCAAGCGGGGCCTCCCTCGAACTGAAATGACAGATATTTTCTGCTACTTTTCCATTTGCATGGAAAACATCAAATTATAATGCATTGTTTTCATTTTGCCATAATAACAAATCCTTCTTTGAAGTTCATAACAAGAAAGCTCATCTCAGGAGTAATTTCCTGATCATCAAATTTTTGAATCTATATATTTTTAATTTGCTAAGCCCTGCTGGCATGCCAGGTGGTGGGCATGTTAATCCCTGGAGATTTCACTGTTTCCCCTTCTAAGATGGATACAAGTCAAACTTCAGATGATCTTCAATTGCATGCACTGGTTAAGAAGCATCATAGAATCAGGAAGTCAAACAGCTGGATGGAACTTCAAGAATAATTAGAGTTGAGATATTGCTTACGTCACAGGGTAAGAGTTGACAGGCGTTGTCAGCAAAGTAAGCTCTTGGCAATGCAAAGCTTCACTCAGTCCTATGAAAAGCTCCAGCTGTGCTAGAAGTCATCCAGGAGAGTGAGCTTCCTGTCCCTCTCCCCAGCTACCTCTGATCCAGGCACCTTGACGTCCCATTCCCCAATTATTCACCGTTTGGATCAGGCATGGGTCTGAATTGCAAACAGCAGAATCCACTCTAGCTAGCTTGGGGGAGGGAAAACGTCCTTCTACCCTCTTAGGTGCTGTGGGGGGGGGCCTAAGAATTAAGCTGACCTAAGACAGATTAACAAGAGAAAAGCATACACAATTTATTTAATATTTTAATTAAACATGGGAGTCTTCAAAAAAAATAATAATAATAAAGACTCTAAGACGCCACTAGGCCCCAAAGCTTTTTAAACAAAGAATGATAAATAGTAGGGATGTGACAAGACAAGGCAGCTTGGACTAGGGGCAATAAATTGTGAGACAGTGACTAGGAAGTATATGGGGGAAACTAATGGAAGATAAAGGTTACGTTAGTAGGTTTGTTTGGACGGATCCATTTTGGCATTGCCTCCCAGCCTCTGGTGATAAGAATGCTCTTCTCCCTGCAGGGAGGACATCTTTCTCGTGGGAAATTTTATGACCTGCTTTTAGGCAGAAATGGGAAGTCAGAGAGCCAGCCCTTCCTGCCTCTGGGCTTTTTCAAATGCCTTCAGCTCAGAATCATCAATATGCCAAAGTGGCATATTTAGAGGTGGCATATTTCGAACCCCTTTCCTTGTTTAGGCCAGAAAGGAATTTACTTAGTGGCTCTCAGGATCTCCACAAAGCCAGAGAATCAGACTCAGAGGTTGTAACCAGGAACAAGGCAGGCTCCTCACCCCTGGCTCTGGGCACAGTGCCTGTAGCTCTCAGTCGCTGGCGCTGAGCCTGGGGTACAAGGGGACAGACTTCTGCCTCCCGGGTAGCTTCTGAGAGCCCCAGATCTCTTGGCCGCCCTCCCCAGAACGCACTCTGCCCGCTGCCGCCCCTCGCCCACCTCTCTCCTTGGCACTCAAGTCTTCTTTGTTCCCAGCTGATCCGTGGGATCCCTATCACATGCCTGCTCTCTGGCTGCAGGGGAGACTGGGAAGGTGGGTTGCTGGCTTTTCTTTTGAGGATGTGCAGACACATCAGGGGAACTATTCCCCTGAATGCAAAAAGGCTTTCTAAAAGTTCTGGGTGACCGCACATCATGACAGATGTCCCCTCCCTCAGCCTAGCCGTCCCAGCTCTGCTCTTGACCACAGTTACATCACGTTCAAAAACTGGCAAAGAGGTGATGACAAATGCAGTGTTAAATTCCCAATGCCCCGATGGAGAGATCGGGAGGCTGGAGCTAATGTTTGGTCGAGGAAAGTCACAGTATAAATTCCAGATGTTATTCCAGGAAAAGGTGTTTTTGGCATGAGCGTTCTATTTTCATGTAATGAAAGACGTTCAGTTTTAGAAGAAAAAGATTCTAGTTTCCCAGGAGAGAGGCGGGGGGGTAATGTGTGTGTGTGTGTGTGTGTGTGTGTGTGCTCGAGTGTGTGTCAAAGTATAACCCTCAAAATGTTAAAAAACATAATTTTGATGAGCTACATTACATGGTGACCATTTGTCAACTCTATTTAACTCCTCAATGATGGTATTAATAGGATGGCATGGTTGATTCACAGCAGGATCTGCAAACGAGTGTTCTGGGTGGTGAAACAGAAGGATGGTGCGGTACAATGCTAAGTTAGATGCAACCACTTCAGGATTTCCCTGGGCAATAGAACTACAGCTTTTGTGTTGTCTTTAGCAATATCAGAAAAGAAAAAGACATCTTGTATGTTACCATTTTTCTGTGTGTTAACCTCTACCTTTCCAGCATTGTGAAACGTCTGAGCTGTAGCCAATAGTCCTAGGAAGTCAAAGTCCCATTTCCTTAGCGTCAGATGTCCCTTCCCAGGGGCATGTGACAGTGCCCTCAACCCTGACACGAAAAGATCTCACAATCATCTTTATGCCTTATTCCCAAGTTTTGAATATTTGTTTTCTGAACACCTGTGAAATTTTCTCCCATCCCTCAGAAATATGTTGGTCTGACTGGAGCTTTCTCCCCTTGAACATAGGGATCCAATCATTTATCTGTCCAACAAACACGTATTGGGCTCCATTCTGTGTTCAGAACTCAGTTGGCCACTGAAGAAACAGAAATAAATGAGACACAATTCCAATTTAGAGGTAGAAGTAAGTTGGGCGCGGTCAACATCCTCTGAAGACCTAAGTGCCAGGCACATCCAAGGCTGCGAGCATCCCTAGATGGGTAAGGTAGAAACTGGCTGGGGTGGGTTTCTGCTGCTGGGGGTTGGCCAGCCTCAGTTTCCCACTCTTCTGCCCCAGGACCTCAATTTTCCCTTAAGGATTCTACACACACCCTGCTGCCATCTGAACAGAGCAGATGATTACGCTGCTCTGGCCAGAGGGTGGACATGAGGCTGAAGCTCAAACTTCTCTCCTGGGAAATTTTATATTGGGTGACTGATGCAAGAAACAATAATGATTTTGGGTCATCACCCCAAAACACAAGCCCAAAAGAGATTGTCCAGGAGTTCCTGCTCCCTGGACCCCAGAATTGACCCAGTTCTTGTCCTCCAGAGCTGGTCCCCTAGACCTTCCTGTTCTTTCCAGAGTCACCCCACATCCTTCCATTGATTCTTGTTTTGATAAGGCTGGCCAAAGCCAGCTTCTGTTGCTTGCAACCACAAGACCCTGGCCGATGGATACAGCTGTTCATGGAATGTGCCGAGGATGACAGGTAGGGGGGTTGCAGTAGATCCAATTCACCTTCTCAGCCACAAAGTCACATTTTCCATCCCCTTCTGGGTGCCAGGCACTGTGCAAGGAACAGAGTGATGTAATCCCTGCCCTTGAGGAGCTTCTAGTAAGTGATTCAGCTAAACTCCCAGGAGGAACCAGAGTTCATTATTAGCTCAAATGAGAAAATCCTCCAAAGTGTGCAGTTCACAGGGAAGGCTATGAGACACCAGCTTCCGGTGAGTTCTTTCCTGCCCAGCACCCTGATTTGACTGGAAGAGGGAATATCCTCTTGTAAACAGGGCTTCTAAACATCACTGGAATTGCTGTAAACATGGCCTGGGAAAGTCCAGTGCTTGAGACGTGGGGAGGGTCTGTACATCAGTGTATGGGGACCGACATGAGCCACGGGCCAGTGGTTTCAAATGTCTCTGCCACACTGAAGGATGATTATCTTGGTGAAGGTCATTTGTGTTTACCGTTATTTCAAGGCTGCTTCTCGGAGCATTTGCAGCGATGAAGTGTATCATATTTTATACAGAGGCTGCATCAAGGAAACTTGCGATTTGTCTTCTCGGTGCTTATTCATTCAATAGCTATTTAAAGAGCTTCTACTATAAGCAAGTACTATTTTAGACACTCAAGGTGTAACATTGGACAAAATGGACAGAAATCCCTGTCTCAAAAGGGCCCATATTCTGTTGGGGGCAGTTTATAACAACAACTTCATTTTCATTTAGAAGACTCTACCCTGCAGTCAATACCCAGTCAATATGGTGTGCAGGGAAAGGCACCCCAGACTCGGGAGGTGGGACCTATGAGCCAGGTTAAACCTAACAGCACCAGCGTTGCCCTGGCAACAGGAATTCATTACAGGGTAGGCATGTGACCTAAGCTGATCCAATCAAAGTTCATCTTGGGCTTTTGTGAAAGCTACTAGAAAACAGGCCGACCATAGTCCATTGTTTGAACCTCCCCCCCAAAAAAGGGTCCCCGGGACCATTCTACCCCCATCTGGTCCTGGAGAGTGAAGCCAAGACCGGTATGTCCTGATGACCACCGAATCTGATGTCTGAACGTAGCTGTACCCCACGAGTGTCGAAGATGACCACATAACGTGTGAGAGCAAAGGGACACTCTGGACAATTACGCCAGAACAACAGGCATAAATGGGGACCATACCGGGCACACTGGACTTATATCCCAGCCCCCTATTTATGATTGACTTTTTCATCACCTGAGCCAAGACATGATCTCTTGATAAAGGCACTCCATATCCTTGCAATGAACTCTTTCTGCTTAATTTAGTAAGAGGGCAGTTCTGAGGCATAGTCATCGGTGGGATTGGAAGGGGCTGCTGTTAAAGATGAAGGAGGCAATGGGGCGCCTGGGGGGCTCGGTCGTTAAGCATCTGCCTTTGGCTCAAGTCATGATCCCAGGGTCCTGGGATCGAGCCCCGCCATCAGGGTCCCTGCTCAGCCAGGAGCCTGCTTCTCCCTCTCCTGCTCCCCCTGCTTGTGTTCCCTCTCTAGCTGTCTCTCTCTCTCTGTGTCAAATAAATAAACAAAATCTTAAAAAAAAAAAAAAAGATGAAGGAGACAAGCAGGCACACACTGGGATCTTCCCGTTCAGACCAGGACACCTGCTCGTCCCAAGTGCTGAGCGTCCGAGCGCCCAGCACCATGCTGGACATAGAGGACTCCTGGATGAATAAGGCACTAAGGCACGGGTCTCTTCCTCCAGGCACTCACTGTCTTAGTAAGAGACATAAATACCTAAAACCACAATTGCAGCACAAGACACCGAAGCCCACCTGCTCGGCGGCCCCTTTGAATCGTGCTCACATTCGGGGTTTGCCTCTGTTCAGCTAACTCTTAGAGATGATGGTTTGCTGAGCCAGCTGACTTGACCTCCTCCCTTCCTCCGGCATTGACTGAAAAATTCCAGCGCTTCGAGTAAAAATGGCAGGCCATCCGTGGTTTAATATTTGAGCTACTTTCTGTCCCTCTACTATTAGAATTTCAGCCCAGGAGCCCCCGAGATGGAAACCCCTCATCTCTGGGTCAAGGAGACAGGGGGGATGGAACAAAGAGCTCCGCACCGCCTCCCCCTGCCCACTGCAAGCTTCTCTGAGGGAGGGAGAGGGCTTTGGCAGCATGCACTCTTGATGAGCCGTGTTCCCGATGTGCAGTGGATCACCAGGGTGCATCCCTAGCAAACTTGTATCTGAAATTAATACAGCAGCAACATTTTGCAAAGAGAAGAAAGACATCAGGTAGCAAAGGCACCATTTCGTCTGCCAGGAAACATCTCGTGGTCATGGGAGGAAGCTGTGGGCACCAGAGTCCAGAGGGGTGGTGTTGGCTTTAGCCGTCTGTCTTTTGTACTTGGAAAAACCCAGAACGTTGTGCCGATGTCCTGCCCATATTGAATGGCCGCACACCTCGTAGTCAGCACGCCAAGCTGGCCGCTCTTCCATAACACGCCGTGAGGAAAAGCAGAGATATCATCCCTCTTGTCTTCCTGAGCGGGACAAGCCATGTGTCAAGTTCATGAGTGGATTTGTTGAAGGGTAAGATAGCTTGCCATCCAACAGCCAGTGGCCTTGTTGCCTTGGATTTCAAAGCAATAACATCAACGAGAGAAAGGCACGTAGCTAACAGCTAATTTCTCAAGAACATATGTTTCTGCTCATATTTTGCACCTTTATCGCTCCATGTGACATCGTAATACTTTCTGCTGCATAACAGACCTGATTCAACTCATCTGTCTTCCATCTAATGCAAGTCAAAACCAGTAAAGGGAGCCAATTCCTGGCCTATTTGTAGCTCTTCCCAAATTATTGTCGCTGATTGTCTTGTGCTGCAATTTTTTCAGGAACAAAGAGCTGGGGTAAAAAAAAAAAAAAAAGGAACAACACCTGATGAAGTTGAAGGCGATCTCATTTTCTTTTTTATATTGTTTTCCTAAAAGATGAAAATGGCTGTTTGGGACCCTAATGACACAAGTTCCATCTGCATAGATAATATATTGCTATTTTTATGAAGAAATCACAAAGCAGGAGAAAGCCTCTGCCTCGAGTTCCATGAGCATAAAACTAACCCTTTGGAAACCTGTAGACTTCTTAATAAGTTTGATAAGCTATCACAGCTCAAAACTCGAGTTTCTCAGACCAAACGAGCTTGGAGCCATCCCTGAGACCCGCATCAGGCTTTCATTTTTCTCATTCAATCCATGTTACAAAAATATCCAATCCATTCCACAACCTCCACAGCCAAGCTTCAGCCTTTTTCTTTTTTTGAGCCCACTCTGCTTTATTTACAACACGCAGGCTGTCTGTACAAACAGCTGGCCAATATTATTAAAAACAAAAGAGGTGAGTGAGCGCATCGTCACCTTTCTGTTTTCCTTCCTCCCTCGGCCAGACCCTGGTTGGTACTCCACCTCTGAGCTGCCCTGCCTGAAAGGGAAAGTCCAAAATTAAAAATACAACCAGTGTAGAATAAATGGGGAGATAAAAGAAAAGATGAGGAAAGGGAGTAGTCTATTTACACTAGAGTTTTATAGACAACTGTCCCATTCCACCCCAGCTCCGACCCTGGCCCAGAAAGTGAGGGGGGCGGCAGGTCTAAGGGACAGAGATTAAGTGTCTAGGGACCCAGACAGCCTCCCACCCCCAACTGTAATGGGTCCATGTTCAAGTCCACAAGGTGGGAAGGAAAGGTGAAGGTTGGAACGTGAGCCATTCATTCCCAAACCAGCCTCCCTTGGGAATTCCTGCCTTGAAGTGGGACAATAATCCAAGCTCCAGGGGATAGGCTGAGGACCCTGAGGCTCAGTTCCCAAGTCACGTTGTCATTTGGAAGTCCCAGCCTGGAGACGGCGGTGTCAGGGCTCTCCAGATTTGGGAGGCCCCCCTAACCGCTGGGCCTCCGGCCGCAGTTCCTTGCATTTCTGGCAGTAAAAGAAGTCAGGGACATTGGTCTTCTTGATCTTAGCACAGGAGAGGTAGATCCAGGTCCCACACAGGCTGCACTCAATCATGGGCCGCCCTGCAAAGGGCTTTCGGCAGTAACATGTGATCAGGTCCCCTGAGTCATCACCTGATTCTACCATGAGGTCCTCATCCATGACCTGCATCTCGCCTTCACTCGAGCTGGCATCTCCATCTCGGCTCGTTTCAGTGCTGCCCACTTCCTTGCTCTCGCTGTCAGTGGGAGGGGCTCCTTCAGGGTGCACTGCGGCAGGGGGCCTAGGAGCCTCAGGGGGTGTTGGCAGCACAGGGGCTGGGGCTTCACCCCCTACCATGGCTGCCATGTCTTCCTCCTCCTCTTCAGAGTCTGTATCACTGGGGGGTCCCCGGGGAGGCCCAGGAGGTGGGAGTCTATCCCCCCGATCTGCCTTTTCAACTTCCATTTCTTGCTCTTTTTAATTCAAGACCTCTTTTCCCCATTCCCAGGAGCTGGCAGAGACCTCCGAAGCACCCCAAAACCAGCCCCCCTCCTGGCCCCAACTTTCGGTTCTTTCAGTCCTTCTTTCAAGGAGGTTGGGAGAGGTCCCCCTGGGAAAGGGGTACTGGGGTGAGAGCAGCAGGGGGCCGGGAGGCATGGGTCAGGGATGTGGGGGACAGTGGAGATGCCATTTTGGGCCCATCTAGATCAAAGAGAGAGTCCTTGAGCTTCATCTTCTCAAGCAGGGTTGCACTGTCAGGGGTGTGCAGACGAGAAAAAGTGGACCTCGGGGGTCCTGGCTGAGTGGGACCTGCTTGAGCCGCCCTTCTCTTGGATGATTTTGCTTTCTTAACAAAGGTCTGGATGAAAAAAAAAAAAAAAAACAAAAAAAAGGTCTGGATGGTTCGGAGGTCTGAGGGGGCCGAGTCCCAGCCGTCACTGGCGGCCGCGCTCTCGACACGCAATGAAGAACTGGAGCCAGAGGCTTGCCAGTCACTTTCCTCCTTGCTAGGGGGGACGTAACCAGCATAGGCCAAGACAAAACTGCAGAATTTGTTGAAATCCTCAATTGTTCTCCGACGCTTCTCTGGTGGCTGAGTTTCTGGCTTCAGGGTCGGAGGTGGATCTTCGGGACTGGTCTCCACCATGGCTTCCAGCATCGCCTCCTCCCCTCCTCCCGGTCCGGCGCCCCCCTCGCCTGAGGCGGGGATCCCGGTGCTGCCTCCAGTGCTCGGTGCTCCTACTGCCTCGCTCCACAGAGGTGTCTGCCCCGGCCCCGGTTATGCCTCGAGTCCGCTGGCCGCTGCCGCCACCTCCCTCTACCCCTGCCTCCCGCACTCCCGGACCGGGCCCCCTCCCCCCGCGCCGCCGGCTGCCTGCTCCCTCAAGCTTCAGCCATTTCTGTCACCCTATCGCTACTACCTTGGTCAAAGCCACTGTTAGAAGTGGCTCCTCCCGTTGCTGGAGTGGGGCGGGGGCGGTGGGAGGGATGGGGTGGCTGGGTGATAGACATTGGGGAGGGTATGTGCTATGGTGAGCGCTGTGAATTGTGTAAGACTGATGAATCACAGATCTGTACCTCTGAAACAAATAATGCAACATATGCTAAGAAAAAAAAAGAAAAAGAAGAAGATAGCAGGAGGGGAAGAATGAAGCGGGGTAACTCGGAAGGGGAGACGAGCCATGAGAGACGATGGACTCTGAAAAACAAACTGAGGGTTCTAGAGGGGAGGGGGGTGGGGGGATGGGGTAGCCTGGTGATGGGTATTAAAGAGGGCACCTACTGAATGGAGCACTGGGTGTTACGCACAAACAATGAATCATGGAACACTACATCAAAAACTAATGATGTAATGTATGGTGATTAACATAACAATAAAAAATGAATTAAAAAAAAAAAGAAGTGGCTGCTCCCTCACTGATCTCCCGGGATCTGCCCTTGCCCCCTGCCCTGGCCCTTCCACCAGTCTGCTCTTAACACGATGGTCTGACTGATCCTGTTAATTGTAAGTCAAATTGCTCACTCTGTCACAAGAAGGCTTCTAAGACGGTCCCCAATTTCCTGCCTCCTGGAATGTAATCCCTTCCCCTAGAGTATGGCAGAAACTGGGAAGATGATGGGATATCACCCTATGATTGGGTGACTAATCCATTGACTTTGAATTAATCAAAAGGGAGAGGATGGGCCTCACCTAATCAGGTGAGCCTTTTAAAGGAGCTAGGATCTTCCTGAAGGAAGATATGCGCTATGATGGAGGGGGACAGGTGACCAGGACCTGAGGGCGAGCTCCAGGAGCTGATAGTGGCGTCGAGCTAAGACTTAGCCAGACAATAGGGACCCCAGTCCTTCAGCCACAAGGAAAGTAATTCTGTCAACAATCTGAGGGAGTTTAGAAGCAGACCATTTCCTAATGCAGACTCTAGATGAGGTTGCAACCAGCTGACATCTTGACTTTATCTTTGTGAGACCCTGAGCAGAGGATCCAGCTAAAAGCGTTTGACTCCCAGGCCACGGAAACTGAGAAAATGAATTTGTGTTTTTTTAAGCCACTAAATTTGTGGTCATTTGCTATACAGTAACAAATTACACAATAATAGATAACTAATACACTCTCCTCTGTTCAAAATCCTCCCAAGTCCTCCTCAATCAGATAAAATCCAAATCCTCACAATGGCCTACAAAGCCCGGTGTGGTCTGGTCTCCCCACCCCTCTGGCTTTCTCTGGGCACCCGTCTGCCTCCTTCACTCTGCTGTGGCCACACTGGGCACTCCTTTCTGCTGCTCAGACATGCCAGACATGCTCCTGCCCCAGGGCCTTTGCACTTGCTGTTCCCACTGCCTGGAATACACTCCCTCCCCAGACATTAGCCTGTATCCCTCCCTCTCGGCTTTCAGGTCTCTATTCCATGTCAGCTTCCTCTGAGGAGCCCCCCTTGCACCCCAGCCCCACCATTCCCTGCCACACTTTCCTTCTTTATACCAGCCACCTCCTGATTCATTCTAGATACATGTCATCTTTTTATTGATTGGTCCTTGACCAGAAGATGAGCTCCAGAGTGTCAAGATTTTCACCAATCATCTGCGATATACATGGAACCTAGAACAGTGCCTGAAACATAATAGACGGTCATAACTAGATCTTGAAAGAATGAATGACTCAGTGTTTAATTGGGAAACCAGGCATAACAGAGCCATCATGGGAGCCTCAGATGCCAAGTGAAATGGGCCACGTGAACTTTAGAGTGTCCATAAAAGGAAAAGAGCCAAAACCAGAGTTCCATGAAACCTTTTTTTTTTTTTTTTTTTTTAGTTTCTCCCAATCTGTACGTTTTTTTGAAGACCAAGTAAACCTTGGTCCCGAGTTTTGGCCCTGACTTTTTTTTTTTTTTTTAAGTATTCCTTTGCCTGCTCCACAACCTCTGGAGTTCCTGGGCCCCCCAGACACCCGTCTGGTCATGGAGTCGTTTGCACTTTGAAGAAAATGAGGTCGACGTGAGAAGTCACTGCCTTTGTCAGTCAAGGCCAAGATACACACCAGCAAATGTCAGCCAAAGACAGAGCCCCAGTAATAAGGGGCTGCTGTGCCTGAACATTTTGCATAATTGGAAGGCGAGGTTAACAGCAATAAGGAAAATTAACGTGGATGCCCAACGGTTTATGAAGCAGATGCTGGAAAATAAACAGCGGAGGGCGTCCAGCTAGCTCAGCCTGACTCTGTTATTTATTTTTTTAGAGTGACGGAATAACACGGGGGCGGGGGAGTGGGAGGGATGCAAGTTTGGAGTCGGGTCCGGGACTCGGGCTGGAGTCCAACTGCCTACACCCCAGCTGTGTGGCCCTTGACAGGGACCCCATCTGCCCTCTCCCTGGGTTGAAGAAGTGAAACAACACTGATGAGAAGCCTTTCTGCTTTAGGGGCCATCGGAGGGTCAGTAACATACAGGAGACAAGCCAACTTGGGGGTTTTCTTGACAAACCTTATATGATATGTCCCCTGTTGCAAGCCAGCTTCTCAGCAGTATCTCGCTGAAGCCACTTATCAACCCCATGGGGTGGGTACGCTTACTCTCCTACTCTGCAGACAAGAGCCCCGGCCATGTGGGGTGGGGGGGGGTTCTCTTGCCCCAGGTCCCACAGTGAAGCAGCAGAATCAGAACTCAAACCTAAGCTGCCTGTCTCCAGAGTCACGAGCTCCACCACCCGATGTCACCCTGTGCTTCTATGCACGTTACTCTGTCCCCTAGTTGTTGGCTTGTTGTGTCAGGGACGGCTGAAATCTGGACATTAACAGTGGCAGCGCCCCAAGCCCTGAATCTGGGGGGTCTGAAAGATTGATGCTATGGCAGCTTGGAGGGGCTTGGAGACCAAGTGTCCCCTGAGAGGCCCACCCCAGAGCCAGGAGGGAGGGAACTGCCTGCCAAGGACCCAGCGTCAGGTGAGACACAGCCACCATCACTCAATGGAGGCCACAGCTAGGGGTCGTTGTCCCAGCCTGAGTCATACAATGCCACACGGGACAGTGGAAAAGGAATTCTCTGCAGGTCCTGAGATGTGGGCTCTTCCCAAGAACCCAAATGCAATGGAGGCAGGGGATGGGGCCAAGGGCAAATCACTTGATTTCTTTTAAAAGAGGAAGAAAGAGGTGCCTGGGTGGCTCAGACCGTGAAGCAGCCAACTCTCAGGTCATGATCTCAGGGTTGTGAGATGGAGCTGCACGTCAGGCTCTGCACTCAGCTGGGGAGTCTGCCTGAGATTCTCCTTCTCCCTCTCCCTCTACCCCTCCCCCTACCTGCACGCTCCCTCTCTCTCTCAAATAAATAAATAAATCTTTTAAAAATTTTTAAAAATAAAAGAGGAAAAAAGAGGCAGAGCATATTTATATTAGTTGACCCCCCAGAGTTCATGAAATTGTAGAAACTCTTACCAGCAAGCTTTTCTTCAATGGATCCCAGAACTTAACAGAAATATTGAGACTGTGAATCTTTCCGCATTTCTAAATCAGCCTCTTCTCTGTTTTAACACTTGGCTGAGTTTATTTTTATCTGTTCAAAATATTTCAAAATTAAAAGAACACTTTTTAAATGATGGCCGGGGCATAATCCTTCTAACTGGTGTCATCCACCCGCACGTTTGTGCTTTTTATTCACGAGCTCTGGCCCTTCCCTTGGCTCCGCCCACACGAGGAGGGCCAGCTCAGACATGACCGCCGTGGGAAGCCACTTCTAAGCCAGAGGGGGCCCGCTTCGACGCCCTTGGCACTAGGCAGTTTCTGCGTAGAGAGAAGCCAGGTGGGCCAGGGGGCTCGGGGCTGGGCACAGGGAGACACGGGCCCTATCTGCAATGGCAGCTGCTTTGCCACCAGCCAGCCCATGGGTGCCACGCGGGACCCAGACTCCGTGCGGCCAGATGCCGCAACTGGGATTCGGGGACGTTATTCCCAATCACGGAGAAGGTGCATCGGCTCATGGTCAACCCCACCCAACATGTAAAATAAGAAAAAAAAAAAGCGGTGGATGGGGAGGGACTGAGGATGCTTAAATTAAGTAGAGCTCCCTCGTGTCCCTTCCCTGTCTCCAAGCCCAAGATCTGAGGCAGCTGCGGCCCTACAGGGTTTCCTTCCAGGATCAGAGGGGGCCTCCCCGTTTCAGCAGCGGCTCAGCCAGTCCAGGGTGAGGCCCGCAGGGGCTCTCCAAAACTCACCTTTGCGCAGATGGCAACCCACCAGAGTCTCAGCTATTTCCACCTGTGCAGACACAGGAAGCTCACAGAATGTTCCTGGCCCAGGGCAGTGGCTCCATTAGTTATACATTTATATCATGCTTCTAGATATGTTAATAATAATTATCAATAATGTTAGTAATGCAGTTGGATGACTAAGGATAACTATCATCTCATTATTAATACTTAGATAGCAATGTATTACTTAATAATAAAATAATTTCTGGAATGTTTTATACAAAACTGTGCAAAATGCTTTCATATGTGACACCTAGTTTGATCCTTGAAAGAGGACAGGGAGGGGCAATGGGCATGTTGGAGAATTTTTACCACTGTATCTTATTTCATAGGTGAAAAAATAAACTAGGGCACAGAGAGGGCAAGTGACTTGCCCAAGGACACAGAGCAAGTAAGTGGCTGGGCTGAGTCTTGGCACTCCTACCGCAGGCTGGGGCTTTCGGTTCTGGGTGAAGCCTTGGGATGGGAGTCAGGGTCTCTGTGTTCTCCTCAGGCTATGGAAAAATCTAGTTAAAATTATTTCTTATTTAAATAAGAAATACTAAAAGTGGTCTCCTTTTTAAAAAATGAAAACCTTATAAATACAGGTAGATTCCCTCCCAGTCCTGGGCTTGGCCCCTCCTCCTTAGAGGTGGTCACCATGCTGCTCTCAGTGGGCTGGTTCCAGAATGGATTCCCAGGTACTACAGACATGACTCCCCACAGAGACCAGATGGTATTTTTGTGGGCACATGTTTACACAGACCATCCTTCCCATCACATGAGGTCCTGCCCCTTGCTTTTTCTCCCTCAGGTACATGCATTAGAGGTCTCTCCACCCTGTTGCATGTAGGTCCCTCACCCCCACATCTGCTGAATGGTATTCATGGTGCAGAGAAACCCCAGGTCACACTGCCTCCTCTGAGGAATGCGAATCTAGGTTGTGAGGTGGCCACTCATTTCAGATTGTTTCCAGTTCTCCTCCCTCTAGGCAGATGGCATAACTGCCCTTCTCTGCCCTGTTCTGCAGGCCGTCGTGGTCACCTGACTTACTTTGACCAGTGAAATGTGAGCACAAGTCCCACATCTCACTTCAAGGCAGACGCTAAGAACCTGCCTGATTCGCCACTCTCACTTGGTCCCTGAGTGGGGATGACATAAAGCAGAGCTTCCACCTAAGAGGGTTGTGGAGTATGACTGGGAATTGATCTTCACTGTTTAAGCCCCTGGGGTTTGGGGGCTGTTTGTTACTGGGGCGGCACCTTGTCTATCCTGACGGATGTAGGTTCTTCTGTGGTCTGCTGAGTAACAGGCCCCCAAAGCTGTCCACACCCTAATCCCCAGAACCTGCAAATACACTACCTTACATGGCAAAAGGGCCTTTGTACACATGATTAACTTGAAGGTCTTGAGATAGGCAGAGCAACCTGGATGACTCAGGTGGACCCAGTGTCATCTCAAGGGTCCTCATAAGAGGGTGGGGGCGTCAGAGTCAGGAAAAGGGGATGTGACTTCAGAAGTGGAGAGAGGTGGGAAGATCTGCTAGGCTGGGCATCAACGTGGGGGATGGGCCACGACCCAAGGAACGCAGTGTCATCTGGAAGCCAGAAAAGGAAGTGAAGTGGATTCTCCCCTAGAGCAACCCTGCCAACCCTTTCTAGACTCCTGACCGCCACAACTGCGGGAGAATGAATTCCTATTTTAAGACACCAAGTTCCTGGGGTGCCTGGGTGGCTCAGTCAGTTAAGTATCTGCCTTTGGTTCAGGTCGTGATTTCAGGGTACTGGGCTCAAGCCCGACACGCAGTTCCCTACTCCGTGGGAAGCCTGCTTCTCCCTCTCCCATTGCCTTCCCCCTGCTCATTCTCTCTCTCTCTCTCTCTCAAATAAATGAATAAAATCTTTTTAAAAAAATGGTAATCTGTTACACGTACAGGGATGAGAAGCTGGTACACTTCCTGATGTTTTTTGTACAGCAAACAGCACTTCAATGAGCATCTTCACATCTCTGATATATGTAGGTGCTTCTCAAATTAAGAGTTTTTGCTTTGTTTTGTTTTGGTTTTTAGAGAGGGGTGGGGAGAGGCGCAAAGGGAGAGGAAGAGAGAGAGAATCTTAAGCAGGCTCCACGCCCAGCATGGAGCCTGATATAGGTCTCCATCTCACAACCCTGAGATCACGACCTGAGCCAAAATCAAGTCAGATGCTTAACCAACCGAGCCACCCAGGCACTCCTCAAATTTGGATTTTTAGACAAAGGATGTATCCCACAAAATTGTGCTTTCATTTTTAGTAGTAAAAATGAACTTTCTGCTAAATAAAATTTCATCTAAATACCCAATATGCCTGAGGTTAAATACATAATACCACTTATTAATCCATCGCCCCTGGTTTAATATAAAGCTCCAGTAATTTCCATCCACTCTCCCCATGACATTGCTGTTGAATTAGACAGTCACAGTTAGTGGCTGGCCTGGGGACAGGGACTCTGCAGACCTGACCTGAAGGAACTCACAGACACGGGACCTCTTACTGAGAAGAGGTGAACTGAGAGGGTCTTTCCTCCATATCTGCCCCGACCATACGCGTGTACCTCTGCTGTGCTGAGATCTGCAGCGGCAGGAGATGGCAGGACAGACACCTTGCACGGTGTCTCCTGGTCTCCGAGCCCCGATGTCACTTTGCATTTTGCTCCCCTATACTTAACCCAGGAGGGGGTTAGGGAAAGTCACAGATCACCAGTGCAATGAACAGCCCTCAACCTCACCAACCTTTGTCCAGCCTGATTGCACGTCCCCTGCTTTTATGGCTAAACTTCCTTCCCTTTCATTTTTCTCCCCAGGAATCCCGAGGTACAGCAGGCCTGGGAACGAGGCGGGATTCTTAATGGCTGGTTTGATTGCTCAGGTCTGATCCATTCTCTCAATTTGGTCACAAAGGTTACCTAGCTCCAGAAACAATCAGTGGATCACTAACGTATGCGGCATGTTTTCACCTCCTTTCAGACCACAGGACATTTTATAAACAGACTGCCATGTCATTTTAAAGCTGTGAACATTCAAATTGCTTGTGTCTCTGAGCCCATGCTGGAACTCACCAATTTCAAGCCTTTGTGCAGCTCTGACTCTTCAAAAGCTGCTAATAGGTAGGTAGGGAGACTAAAGCAACATTGGACGTCTTCCATTTAGGACAGCAGAAATAGAACTTCTGATAGAAGATGGGAGATGTCATTAATCTTCACACTAACACCTACCTCTACAGAGGCCCTGGGGAGGCACAGGCTGGAAGTGAGGTCTTTAAAGATATTTGTGGCTTTAATGGGCACTCAACTTGGCCAACAGTGACCCTGAATTCTCTCCTAACAGACAAAGGGAGATTTGGCACAGGTGTGAAGGGGTGAGAACAAGGGAAATGCAGAGGAAAAGGAAAAGAACTCATTAGCAAGTCCTTTTCACCGTTCACTCCCGAGAGGATGACAGAGTGGAGACAAAGTGTGGAAACTCACCAGAAACTCACTCTCAGAAATTGACAGTATTCTGAACAGTGATTATTATCTGTTCGTGGAGCTTCTCTCTCTTCTGTTTGGAGTTTCCAGCACACGTTCCCCGCCCCCCATCTTCTGGTAACTGTACCCCAATGAATAGTCACTCTCCCACTGTCCATTCACGGAGTTCAGGATGCGCTCCCCATGGGGGTTTAAGGGTGGTCATGCGACCTGCCCCGGCCAATCAGCTGGCAAATCCCCCAGACCGGGAAGTGGTTCCGGATGAGCACATGACAAGACAAGAGAGGAGTGGGGACGAGACAAGCACATGACACGGTCCAGGCAGAGTGAATCCCATCTCTGGAGCAGGAGTGACTGGGAGAGATGCTCCCCGGGGGCAGGTGCTGCTGGATGTCGACCCAACAGCTCCCCCACCCTTTATTCCTGCCGGCACAGCCCAGCCCCCAGTCTAGAGGGGGCCCGTTACTTGTTCTCCCCTCCTTCTTTGCAGTGAGTCGTGGGCACCTGACTGGCTCTAGCCAATGGAATCCAAGGTAGCACCTGTTGGGGGGTGTGGGCAGGGAGGGGGTGGTCCTGGGAAAGATTTGCCAGATACAGTAAAAGGGCGACATGTTGCACAAGAGGTTTCCTCGCCTGCTTCATTGAGGGCTGTGTGTGAACGCAACATGCTTAGGGATGCAGCAGCCATGTGAGGACTACCCCTGAGAGGCTGACAGAATTACATAGAAATCCACCCGTACCTCACATTTTGTGTTACTGAATCACTCTCAAAGCTAAACTACCTTTAGCCTTCTTGTTATGTGTTGGGGGAGGGGCACTTGTGTTGAAACTTATTTCTAGACTGAGCCTTCATTATTCTAGTGAATTTTTTTTTAAGTGGACTAGAAATGTGGCTGGTTTGGGAACTTCCGGAGGCCCCTTCATCACTCCAGAGAGCCCAAAGGTGACACTATGATGAACAGAGCTCAAGTAACAGGATCCTGATGACACTGTTTGAGCCCCTGGATCCATCAGTACCTGGAGACTGACCTCTGAGTTTTTCAGTTACATGAATTGCTCATATTGGTTCAAGTTGAGTTTCTCTTGCAATTTACTACATTAAACTTTAAAACTTCTGCATAACGAAGGATGCCATTAAATATTTAAAAATATATGCCCAAAGATGTTCTCTATGGTAATATTAATAACAGCAAAAGTAAATGAATAAATGAATACACAAATAAATGGAAATACCCACATATTTACAACACAATGATTAATGGTTCATCCATACTATGCATTACTATGTCATCACTTAAAGGAATGAGGTGGGCCAATATGTACTTACGAGAATTACAACCAAAGCATCTATTTTGTGAAGAGTAAGTAAAGAATAATTACATACATGCGTATCTACATATGTGTATTTGCATGCCCACATTTCTAGAAGTATGTGCATACAAAATAGGCTAGAAGAATTCATATTGAAATAATAATAGAGTTTAATATGAGAAGGGGAGTGGAATTGTGGAAGAGGGGGATATTTTTACCCTGTATACTTCCAAACTATTTCCATTTTAATAAAATATATTTTTATATTACTTATGAAATTAAAATTGAAACCTGAAAAAAAAAAACCCTAAAATATCCATATTGCTCTAAGTGGGCTCTAGTCATTACAGAACATCCCCTAATAAAGAAAGAAAACCAGACAAAAAGCAGCTTGGGCCCCTGGGCATGCCGCATGGAAGCTGAAAAGCCCTGCTGGGCTTTCTGTCTTCTGTCCTCAGGCTCCATGACAGGACCATGGAACCAGCTAACAATACTGCTCCAGCTGTCCTGTCAGGAGCCCTCCACTTTGTCCTCAGGCCTGGACCTGGTCCTACACAGGTGGGACCCTGTCCCTGCTCCCTTCCAGCTGAGCCGCAAGCGTGTGGAGCAGGGCTCTTCATCCCCAAGCTGGACTCGGCTTGGCTACAGAGACCCTCTCAGCCTCATGTCAGCTCTCGCCAGCCTGGACTGTCTCCTCAGGGGCTGTCTTTAAGGGAATCAAGTCCCCCTTCATTCCACGTGTTGGGTGACCAAGGACAGGGAGTCTTCATCATTTTGTCTTTCCATCACACTTGGAAAACAAGAAGCTGGTGGTAACCTGCTTCCTGTATTAAAGCTACCACTCAAAACAGTATAATTACTGAGTCGAAACACCAAACAAGCCCGCAATAGTCCTAACACACTCACTGTTCTAGAATAACGATGTTTGCAGTGATCACAAGAGCCAGGATCTCCTCACGCACTTGGTCACTGTTTAAGGAAAAGAATGTTCTGTTCTGGCTGTTTTGGGTTGGAGAGGCAAGCTCCTCTTGTGTTCCGGTCAACAAACTATCTCTGTTTGTCTCTCTTTGGTGTCATACTCCAGGACAGAAAATGTGGAGGAAAGAACAAGATCCTATGGGCCTTCGAGGATCTTTGTGTGTTGGTCAGTTGGAGTTGCTCTAACAAAGCACCATAGATGAGGTTGCTTATCAACATCGGAAATTTATTTCTCACGGTTCTGGAGGCTGGAAGTCTGAGATCATGGTGTCGGCATAGGAGGGTTCTGGTGCTGCTCCCAGCGGGCAGACTGCAGACTTCCCGTATCCTCACGTGGCAGATCAGAGAGAAGAGGAGCAAGCTCTCTAGTGACTCTTAGAAGGGCACGAATCCCACTCATGGAGGCTCCACCCTCAGGACCCAACCCCCTCCCAAAGGCCCCATCTCCCAATACCATCATGGTGGGGGGGGTAGGCTTTCAAAATATGAGTTTGGGGGGACACAGAACTTCAGCCCATAACTCCCTGTAATGTCACTGGTTTTTACTCTGAAGGAAATGAAAAGCCACTGGCCACCTTGAGCTGAAGGGTAGCAGATGTGATTCCCCTGTGGGCAGGCCCCTCGGGGCCCCTGTGGGGAACAGACAGTCTGGAAGCAGCCAGGCAAGGGCAGAGAGAGGCGTGAGGAGGAGGGTGTGCTGCCAATTTGGGGTTGGGAGGACAGAGAGAGAGGAAGGAGAGGTGACTCTGGTTCAGAGGCTTCTGGACAGAGCTGCTGGAGGGAGGGAGACAGAGGCACCCTGAGAAGGAGGCCAGGCGGTCACTCAGGCCTGTGATCCCACAGCTGTTGTTTCTTTCACCATGACCTTCCTTGTCTGTCCCTTAATCATCTCTTCACACGTCTCTTTCCCAGCCTCGGGTTCTCAAAGACAGAGCCTGTGCCCTCTGTCACCATGTGGCCGGTGTCACAGCCAGGGCCTGGAAAATAGAGCAATCAGTCAGTGTTGGTGGGAGAAATAAATAAAGGGTACAGAGAGGTTGAGGAGACATATGGTGGAAGCAGTCAACCATAGAAACCTCAGTAAAAGGAGAAAAGAAGAAAAGAAAATCTAGCTTGATTCAGATAGATTTTTTTCAAAAAATGTTTTGTTGATGTTTTGGCTCTTTAGACAAGTGCTGGGCGAGTTGGCATTATCCGTGAACACCTCCAATCGAGCAAGGATGGTCTTAGGAATCGAACTTGGGGAAAACACACATGTGCATACACACACCAAGATGCTCACCGCAGGCCTGTCCATAAGAGGGAACACTCCGGAAGATCCCCAAATGTCTATCGGGCAAATGGGTCAAGAACAGTGGCGGTGATATCGCAAAGGAATACGATAGAGTGAACAAAAAAAAGGTCGGACTACATGTGTCAACGTGAGAACCAAAACCATAGCTTAGAGGAAGAAAAGCAATTAGGACCATGACACAGCACGTTTTTCTTTATATGTAAAACCTACACCCCAAAATACCTATTCTTTTTAATTTAATTATAATTTTTTATCAAAGTCAAAGAAGATTATTGGATTACAGGGCTGGGAGTAAAAACCTGCAGGACCCTGCCCCACCCCTTGCCACGGATTTCTGTGCTCCAGAAACAACCATTTTCATCAATTTTAGTGTTTCTAGGAGTATCTACTTCCGTATTCCTGAGTAATATGTTTACGTAGCTGCTCGTTTATTTTGCTAGTTTGTTACCTCCTGCCTTCCCGCTATGAAACAGAATTAGGAGGATTTAGTCCACAGAGCAGCCCTGCTCATGCCTTCGCCCTCCCCCGGCGTCCTGGCAGTCAAATCGAGACTCTGTGGTGCCTAAGGCACGTGCATTGTTCATGCTACCATTGTCGAGCAAAAAGCATCCTCAGATGAACTGTGTGACATAAAATTCAATTGTCCCTTTTACAAATTTCTGTTTTGTTTTGTTTCTCTAAAATGAGCAATTACTTTGACTTTCTCCTACTTCCTATGTTTTCTGTCCCTAACCCACCCCTACGTTCTCTGCCCTGCCTACAACCCAGCCCTCAGCATGCTCACACCGTCGGGTCAGGAGACAGGGTGATGGTTTTCTTGCCATCTCCCTCCAGGGAAGGGCTGCTCTCAAGATCTGCTTCGGGGCAGTGATCCCGTGTTCCCCTGGTGCTCTGATTCCTCCTGGAGACCCTGCCCCTCTCCCCCAGGAAGGATCGCCCGTGTCCCTGTCTGGGACCCGCAGGGGCTACTTTCCTGACCCACCCCCTGCCGGTGTAGCAGGTCCTCCTCCCATGGCTTCCTGAGAAAGGGCGCAGAGGAGATGATTCTCTATGATCTTGCGGGTCAGCGTCTTTATTCTGACCTTGTCCTTGACCTATAATGTGGCCGTGGTTCACACTCTACACGGGGAGTGAATTTCCCAAGAAGTTGGAAGGCACGGCGCTCTTCCAGTCCCAGGGAAGAATCCTGAGTCCTCGTCCTGAATGTGAGTGCAATTCCTTCTCTTTGGAGGCTTCTAGGGTTTTCTCTTCCTCCCAGATTTTTGTGAATTTGTGATGATGTCCCCAGTGCTGGGTCTTCTAAAATTAATTTTTCTGAGCACTATGGGGGTCCATAGAAATTAATTTTAAAGTCTGGAAAGGACAAAAGAGACTCTAAGAGACAGTTCTGTGGTTGCTTTCAACACTAAACATGCTCTCACCATATGACCCAGCAATAGTGCTCTTTGCATTTACGTAATGGAGCTGAAAACTTGAGTCCAGACAAAATGCTACACATGGGTGTTTACAGCAGCTTTATTCATAATGGCCAAACCTTGAAAGAAACCAAAGATACCCTTCAATAGGTAAATGGAGAAGAAAGAGTGATACATCCAGACAATGGAATATTATCAAGCCACGAGAAGATGCGGAGGAAACGTAAATGCACATTGCTAAATAAAAGAAGCCAATCTGAAAAGGCTACAGATTGTATGATTCCAACTATATGACATTCTGGAAAAGGGAAAACTAGGGAGACTCTAGATCAGGGACTCTGTGGTTGCTGAGGGTTCTGGGGGAGGGAGGGATGAATAGGCAGAGCTCGGAGGATTTTTAGGGCAGTGAAGTTCTTCTGTAAGACACTGCAGTGGGGAGTATGACCCTCATACATTTGTCAGAGCCTGTAGAATATACAACACAAAGAGCGAACCCTAGTGTAAACTATGAACTGTAGTTAATAATCACACATTAATACTGGCTCATCAATTGCAACAAATGCTCCACACAAAGTAAGGGAGGGAGGGGATTGAGGGGGTGTTTGAGAACTCTGTACGTTTTGCTCCATTTTTTTCTGTGAACCTAAAACTGCTTGGGGGTGAGGGGTTGCCCAAAACAGGTGAAGGGGAGAGGGAGATACAGACTTCCAGTTGTGGAATGAATACGTCACGGAAGAAAAGGCACAGCATAGGGAACAATGTCCATGTGACACATGGCAGCTACACTTGCAGTGAGCACAGCATGATGTATAAACTTGTCCAATCACGTTGTACACCTGAAACTGAGGTAACACTGTGGGACAGCTGTGTTTTAAAAATGGTATTGAAATGAAAAAAAAACCCACCTAAAACTGCTCAAAAAAAGAAAAAATGTTATCATTGTAAAAATGAAAAGAGACAATAGGAGGAAGTCACCTGTATTCTACCTAATTTTTTCGGGGGGGGTGGGTAGAGTTAAGCAAATTAGCACGACCAGATTCACTGCCACCCATCGCCCCCTGGTCAGACCTAGGACATTGAGCCGCAGAGCCTAGAGCTCTGGAGCTGCCCCTCCAGCCCCGGCAGGCCCCCCAGGAGAAACTCACAGCCCCGCACATGTGCCCTGGGCAGCCTGAGGAGGGACAGGCCTGCACCCCCAAATCCACGTGGCCTCTGCCTCAAGGGACCCCTTTGAGGCCCACCTTTGTGGATGCGGAAGCCCAGCCTGCACGTCAGGGGCGGTCCAGAAAGAACTTCCCAACCCGTCAGGGCTGGTGTGACCCCTCCTGCCCCAGCATGAAATCCCTATTTCACCTTCGCTTGCCAAGGACTGAGACCCTCGGGGAGACCAGGAGCCAGTGACCAGGCTAGCTGCTATTGGCCTTGAAACTCCCCATCTGTGTCTGTCCCCAGCAGGGCCTTGGCCAGGGGCACAGACAGCCCAGAGGGAGCCGGCATCCCAAACGAGATGGAGCCATGTGTCCCACACGGTGTCAGGTTCCTTCTCTGGCCCCGGGTTAACTTTCTGTGCTTGAGCTCCATCAGTCAATAAATAGACAAGTACGGGGATGGATCCCTGCCCACTTTGGGTCCTCCTCACAGCTGGTCTGCACCGAGTGGTCAAGACCCGAGTAGGTGACGTGGTGGAAGATCTCTGAGTCTGGGTCATTTGCATGAGGGCAAAGGTCCCTCACTGAAGACAACTCTTTTACAATTTCCTGCGTGTACTTGTGTGTTTGCATTGTCCCCTTGCTAAGCTCTAAGCTCAGTGTGTTCAATTTATCCTATCCCTGTCCGCTCTCATTCCCTCAAAGACAGTCTGTGCTTATCATAAGTGCAGCTTCTCAAATCCCACCCCTAAATATTGAACTTGGGCCTGGAGAGTCCCCACATTTCCATAAGCTCCTCGAGTGACTCACATCTACCTTCAAAACGGTGCAGTAGGTGAGAAAGAGATCCATGTTTCACTACAGATGAAAAAACAAAACCAGACTTCTAGCCTTTCTGTTTACATTTAGTGTAATTATTCCTATGAAATAAGTCTACTTTCTATTTGTTTTCTATTTGTATCACCTTTTCCTCTCCTTTTCTGCCCTGTTTTGTACTGTCAATTATTTTTATTATTCTATTTTGTAAACTTCAATTAGACTGTTTATTTTGATGGCTTCATTATTATTTTAACGCTGTCCTAGGGATTAGGACATATACCCTCCGCTGGTGAGAGTCTGCCCTGAAATAGAACCTTACCACTTCCTGAACAACGAAGAGCCTTAGGACACTGTTCCACCACTAAGCATCCTTCTGGATGTTCCTGTTATCACAGTTTAATTTCATTCTATGTGGATTATAAACCCAGCAGGACATTATTATTATTATTATTATTATTATTTAATAAACTCATTAAACATGCCACATTTTACCCATATTATGGCTCTTCATTCTCCCATGTGTTTTGAATTTTCATCTAAAATCATTTCCCCTCTACCTCGATAACTCCCTTTAGTGTTTATTTAAGTGCTGACCTGGGGCAATAAATTCTCTCAATTTTTGCTTCTCTAAAAAATGTCCTATTTCATCTTCAAAGTATATTTCTGATGAGTATAAAATTGTGAGTTGCCAGGTTTTTTTCTTTCAGTGCTGTTTTCCATTATCCTCTGGCTTCATTGTTCTCATTGAGAAGTCAGCTGTTTATCATCGTTTCTCCTTTGAAGGCAATGTGTGGTTTTTCTCTGGCTGAGTTTAAGACTTTCTCTTTGTCTTCATTGTTGGCAGTGTCACTATGATGCAATCAAGTGTGTATTTCCTTGTTTTTATCATTGTATGAGCTCTTCAATCTGCAACTTGATGTAGTTCATCATCGTCTTTGGAAAAATCCTCAAAATCTCTTTAAGTTGTGCTTCTGAAACATATCCCTCTCCCTTTTTTTTTAGAATTTCAACTACACATATCTTAGAACATTTCAGAATATTCCATATTTTCTATGTTTTTATTCTGTGCTTCAGTGTGGATATTTTCAACAAACTTATTTTCTTCTTTGCCTAAACTGTTGACATACCAATCTCTTGTGGTTTTTTATTTTGTTCATTTTATTTTTCAGTTTCAGACCGTTCATCTGAAATGAACGGCAATACAAATTGCCTTTCTCTGATAAAATGTTCTCACTGTTGACACATGGATAATAATTATTTCAAAGTTCTTCTCTGGTATATTCCAGCACCCGTCATCTGTGAGTCTTTTCCTGTCTTCTGTTTTTTCACCACTTGCTTTTGGTCATTGGCTCCTGTTCCTATTATGTTTGGTAACTTTTTATGAATTTTGGATGTCTTATTTGAAAAAATCTAGTGTCCCTTAATGACGTTGCCTTCCCCTAGAGAGTAAATTCTTCCACCAACTATGGTGATAGGGGCAGATTTCCTTGATCAAATCTGGAGTTAAGATCATTTAATGCATATTGACAGTCTTTACAAGGTCTAGTTTATTTTAGTTTGAACTTACTCCTAGAGAAAGTCCTTTTAGGGTCTCAACTGTAAGACTTTCACATTTTTCAGGACTCCTGTTTTTTGAGCCTTGAACTCTAATATGTGTTGTTAGGGCCATGTGGTATCGGTGAACACTCAGCTAAGTTTCTCAGGTTCTCTGCAACCCCCCTTTTGGCTTGATTTCCTTGGCATCTTGTTCTATAAGCTTAGGAATCAGCAAATACTTTGTAAAAGTGCTGCAGAAGGTCAGACTTGCCATTGAGGGGCCTATTTTCTCTGATGCATTAGGCCCCCCAATGCTGGATTTCTTCATAGCCTCGAATTCCAACTCTTATCTCAACAGATCTGTAAACTTAGCATTGAGCTCTGCGCTGCCACTTTCTGCTCTCAGGACCCCTCTACACTTATAAACTGAAAACTAGTGTGAAGAGAGAAGGGGCGAAGAATGTGGGGCTTATTGAGTGTATATCACTTTTCTCTGGAGTCACGGACCCTCAAGTCCTGGCAGCCTGGGTTGCTTTCTGGTGCCTTCGAGCATCTTTCTTCCTCCCTTCTGTTCTTTCAGTTTACTAAGCTTTGCTAGGTAGTCCCTTTGTCTGATCTATGTTATTCCATCATACCTAAATAGAGAGGGGTCCCTTCTTGCATATTAAACATTAGACATAAATACCTAGAAAGCTAAAATTGACGAGTGGCTGTATATCTGCATATTTAACTAGATAAATGGTAAATTGGTTTTGTTGCCATTTTCTCATGAAACCAAACTTTCCAACAACAGACAAAGACAAAGAGAGCACTGAGCTCAGAGGTTACAAACCCAAATGCTACCAGCACCAGGCCAAGCATCATTAAAAGGGAAAATTCAATAAGCAAATGACACTCAGCCACAGCAGTGAGAAAACTCTGGGACTGGGGGTTTGACAGACCCAGGGAAAAATGTTCCATCTTAAGGGGATGTTGGTACTTGCTGTTTATAGCAAGGAGGAAATGTAGACTGAGTATTGAAAGAGCTTAATTATTTTAACATACAAGCTGCTTTTTCGCTTTTTGTGCTTTTTTAAAAGATTTATTTACTTATTTTAGAGAGAGAGCACAGAGGGAGGGACAGAGGAAGAGGGAAAGAGAGAATCCTTAAGCAGACTCCCCACTGAGCATGAAGCCTGACATGGGATTTCGATCCCAGGACCCTGAGATCATGACCTGAGTGGAAATCAAGAGTCAGACACTTAACTGACTGAGGCACCCAAGCGCCCCTATAAGCTACTTTTATATAAAAATACATGCTATTGAAATTCTGACAATTATTTTTTAACAGTGTGCTTCCAAAAATGATAATTATAAAAAGAACAGTTTGGCATAAATGTTTACAGCACTGGCTCTGGAAGTCAAACCACCTGGGTTCAAATCCTGCCGAGTAGGTGACCCAGGGAAAGTCATTTAAGCCATCTTGGCCAACATTTCTCTATTAGTAAAGAGGGAATAAGGGTATCTATCTCATGGGTGGGAGAATTAGACAAGGTAACATACATGAAACACGTAGAACCCGAGATCACAAGTCTGGGAAAGTGTTCATCAAACAAAAGAAACAGTGTGCAGGACAGATTCCCTCCTTGAGCTGATTTCAGCCCACAGGCCACCACTTTTAAGCATCTGCCCTGGGTCCAGCCTTCTTACTCTACAGACGGGACACCTGTGAGGCACAGAAAGGGGAAGGAACTGCTTCCTTATATGACAAACATATAACTCATTAGCCCTAAAACTGGATCTGGGACTGGAATTTCCTTTTGATGCATTTTGTCAATTAAATCTGTGTGCCCTGGAAGCCAAGCAGCTCATTTCCGTGGAAGGCAGAGGGGTCGAAGCTCCCTCAAACTATAGATAATTCCCTAATTGCCAGGCTGCCCCGAATTCATGGTAATTATTAGCAGAGCCCCTTGTGCTCCGGCTGAGAGAGGAGAGGGAGGTCCAGACATATCATTGCTCATCTAAATTTTTAATAATGCTCCAATCTTCAGATCATTGGGGTAATCAAACTCAAATTAGCCCGATACTCAAAGCCACAGAATAACAAGGAGAGTGAAAGGGATAATGTTTCTTTAATGAAAATTTCATCAATGCAGATTTCTCATTGAATAGTAAGGGTCTTGGCCTGAAGCCAGCATCAGAGCTGACTGCTGTGACACTGACCTTTGTCCCTCAGAGGGAGACATAGCGCAGAGTCCGGCCGGCTTCACCTGCCCCGGGATGACACAGGTGGCCGTCCTTGCAGCGCGAAGGAAGGAAGCTCAGGAGCCCGGGGCAAGTGGGTTCAGGCCCGGTCCCCTCCAGAAGGCGTCCCTGGGGGGCTCAGCACCAGCCTCCCTTCCCTGCATCTCGGCCCCTCCTTGCCCCGCTGGGCCCTGGGGACCCTGCACGGGACCTGCCTGCCCCGCCCCTTGGGCTTCTCCGGGGCCCCGCAGACTGTCCCCTCACAAGTCCCAGGGTCCTCGTGACATACACTCGTGGGCTCAGACCTGCCTGGTGGCTCCTATGAGGCTCAGGGAAAGCCAACGTCCTCTCAGTGGCCGGCAGGGTCATCGGAGGGACGGGTCCCAGCGCCTCTCCGACCTTGACCCCTGTCCCCCTTCCCACGTGCCTGCAGCCACTCTGGTCCTCGCTGCCCCGCACACACACCCAGGCTGGGCACCGCGGTGCCCTCCGCCCCTGCCAGCCCCCAGGACCCACACGGCCCCGGCTCCTGCCTTCCGGACCCTGACTCCCTGTCACCGGGGCCCCCAGTCCCTGCCCGAATGGCCTGTCGCTCCCTCGCCATCCCGCTGCCCCTGCCTCCGGGCGACCATCACCACCTGGTGCTAATCCCCGCTGGTTTCCCTGTTCTTTGTCTCCCAGCCAACGGGGGACCCCTCGGGGCAGGGACCCATTGGCTTGTCCCCTCGCTGCCTGCAAGAGTGCTGTGGCCAAGGCAGGTGTCCAGCCTGGCTGGCTGGACGGAGCTCACCTGAAGAGCGAGGCCTGGCAGGCTCCTCAGAAGAAGCTCGCCGGTGTTACTGAGCCCCTCCGACGGGTCAGGCCAGCTCTAGGTCTGGAGACGCACCAGAGAACAAAAGAGAAAGAGGCGTCCTCCTGGCTGGCCTGGGAGGAACGTGCCCCGCCGACACCGTAATTCCAGACTCTGGCCTCCCGAACTGTGAGAAGACAAGTTTCCCTGATTTCGAGCCCCACCGCCCGCCCCCCCGTCTGCGGTGATTTGTGAAGGCGGCCCAGGAAGCTGATAGAGAAGCCAGCAGAAGCTGATTGACCTTCTGAAAGACCTTCTGGCCGGGACGGGCGGTCAGCAGCGCTTCAGGCCGTGAGGAAAATTCTCAAGGGATGGGCCTCACCCTCACATGGGTTGACCATCAGATTTGGGGTTCACCTGCTCTTCAAGCCACTCGACCTCCTCGTGCTCGGTGAGGCTTCCTGTGCCACCGTCCACCCACCACCAGCTCCGTCTCCTCCAAACCCCCCTGCTTTTAGTCACTTAGCCTTCGGTGTGTCTGTGCCTCTGTCCCTGCTTCCCTCGGCCACGTGTCAAGGGGAGAAGAAGCCCCGACAGCCACTCATCATCCGATACACGCGGCAGGTCCCTCTCCTGACCGAGTGGCAGCCCCAGGGCCTCAGATGTGGAGCAAATCACTTGTCCTCCTGAGACTCAGTTTACCCAGTTGCAAAATGAATGGGCGTGACTAAATGATTTCCAAGGGCTCCTTCTGACTCAAACATTCTATGATTTAACTATTTTAGAATTCTTAAGATTCCATTCTATTCGTCTTCTCCTGCAGTTCCTGGACAAATGCAAATCAAGAACTGACTCTGTTTTGGCCCTGTTCTCAGAGCGGGAATCCAACAGCAGACAGACAGACAGGATCCCAGCTCTCATGTGGTTGCCATTCCTGTGGGCGCAAAAGACAATAGAAGGCCATAAAATGAGTAAATCCATTTCAGATGGTGACAAAATCTGTGCAGGAAATGGGGACATGACATAAGGTACAGGTGGCCAGGGCTGCTCTCTGAGGAGGTGAGACCTGAGCAGAGAATGGAAGGGCTTGAGACAGCAGGTCTTGGGGAAGAGGCGCAGCACGTGCAAAGGCCCCACGGCAGGAAGACTTGGGGTTTGCAGGGGGAGCCAGGAGGCTGGTCAGCTGTGATAGAGTGAGGGGAAGGTGGTGGCAGATGATTTGGGGGAACCTGTGGGAATGGTGCTGGGCCTCGTGGGAGTGATGAGGAGGTAGGTCCCCTTTCTGCACCGACACACTGACTCAGGGTGACGGGTCTCATGTGTATCTAATGGAGCTCACTCTCACTCTGGGTGCGTGTGGAGTGTAGATCTGGGCGTGGGGCGAGGAGGGCAGCAGGAGGACATGTCAGGGGCCACGGTAGTGACCCAAGTGAGGACGTGGGTGACAGCAGGGGGACGGAAGGGCAGACAGACTAGAGACTAGTTTGAGTTTTGTGGACTGGACATACGCTGGAAGAGGAGGGAGGCCCATAGGATGACACGTGCGCAGGTCACTGGCCTGGATGACAGGCATTTGGTGGCACCACTTTCTGAGGAAGGAACACGGGGTCTTCTGCAGCTTTGTTGAAAACTCGCCAGATCTGGAAGCAGGAGCGGCTCTGCCTATGGAGCAGCTGGGACGCCTCCCTCAGGGCCCAGGGGACCAGGAGGCCGTGAGCATCAGAGACCCGCGGGCGGTCACCACGCACCAGGCCTTGCCCTGAGGAATGACCCGGATCTGGACGTGGGGGCAGCACAAAAGCGCAGGGCCAGGTGGCTGCCTGGGCAGAGCTGGGCGCAGATTCATGGAGGAAACTGAGGGGCCAGCGACCCTTGCAGGAGCCCTACTCTGTCACAATCCCCCTGACCCCGACCCACAGGAGGAGGGGTCGTTAGACAGCGCGTTTGCACAGAACACCTCACACCGGCCATGTGGATGCACCGGGCTGCTCTCTCAGCACCTCCCCCCACCACCCCCGGAAACGGGGGGATAATTTTACTGCAGAAAAATGGCAAGATCTCAGCGACGCGTCTTAATCGAGGACACATTCTCCCTTAGACGGGCTGTTCCACTTCTTGGGGAACCCGGGCCTTTATTAGCCACCGAGGCATTTTTAGTGCTGCTTCGTGTTGGAAGTGGGGCCAACATCCTCCTGAGAACAGAGCCCTTGTCTACATTTCGCCTTTGGGGACGTGGGTAACTTTCTCGAAGCGGCACCAGAACC